>NC_069504.1:511980763-512243263 GCF_027579735.1 Bombina bombina | reverse complement strand
GCACTCTGTAAATAAGATTAGGTTTTAGGTCCTGCTTATTGAATTAAATAGCAAGTTATATGATTGCTATGATAGATTGTTATTTTTATTGGGTTAAGTTTATCACTTTTGCAGTTCAGTATGTTATTTGTCTAGTTTGTCATTGGTGGAGCACTTGGGGGAGGGGCTTCTTGTATGCCTTTATATTGTTTCTTTGTTCACTGTTTGTTGTCTCAGGAAGGGGTGAATACCTCGAAACGTCATGTAATAAATTGTTGGTAAATTTATAAATCCAGTGAGTGCATCCTCTTCATTCATCTTTATTTTTGTTTTTTTGCAACCTGGTGTGAATATGTTCTGGAGTTTGTGAGAGTGCTGCTTTCTTCAATTTGAATATATACAAAATAAAGAGTTCTGAAACAAAGCCTTGAAAAGAATCTTGATTTATTCCAAAGTTAAAATCATACAGTAGACATGTAAGTTTCCTCCATGTCAAAACAAAAGTCTGACCGGTTTCGGTCTAGCAGACCGTAATCATAGACTAATAATTGTCATGTGAAACAACTATTTAAGCAAAATGCATCACTTCCTGATTGGTTAAAAACAAATGGCCAGGATTTAACCCTATACATTCATTTTATCTATGCATAGCTAAAAAGCAACGAATCCACATACAAATACATTTCAATATAAAAATATTTTCAATTACATTCATAATAGATAATCAAAAACTTGAGATCAAAGACTAAACTTGTGATCACATAGCTTATAACTTCATTATAGTAAGTTTATAAGCAGATATAGACTATATGCCTCTTGCTTAGGCAATCCTCAATAGATGGTACATGGTTAAGTCATCCAATAAAGAACATAGTTTTAAGTATTTACATTCCAAATTTCCCAGTTTCAAAGCTTAAGTATCAAATGCCAAATTTCAAATATTTAAATTTGAAATTTTTTAAGTTTTACATTTTTGGGGTCTTTTTGAAAAAAGCACAAAATATGTACATAATTGCAACATTATAAAAATGTATGTATATATAGAAGGAATACACATACACACACAGCGTTCATTATCGCCTAGATTTAGAGTTCTGCGTTAGCCGTTCAAACCAGCGTTAGGGGGTCCTAACGCTGGTTTCTCTTGTTAGGTGTATCCAGTCCACGGATCATCCATTACTTGTGGGATATTCTCCTTCCCAACAGGAAGTTGCAAGAGGATAACCCACAGCAGAGCTGCTATATAGCTCCTCCCCTAACTGCCATATCCAGTCATTCTCTTGCAAGCTCTCAACATAGCTGGAGGTAGTTAGAGGAAAGTGGTAAAATATAGTTAGTTTTTTCTTCAATCAAAAGTTTATTGTTTTTAAATGGTACCGGAGTGTACAATTTTATCTCAGGCAGCATTTAGAAGAAGAATCTGCCTGCGTTTTTCTATGATCTTAGCAGAAGTAACTAAGATCCACTGCCGTTCTCACATATGTCTGAGGAGTGAGGTAACTTCAAAGGGAGAATGGCGTGCAGGGTATCCTGTAATAAGGTATGTGCAGTTAAGTTTTTCTAGGGATGGAATTTGCTAGAAAATGCTGCTGATACCGGATTAATGTAAGTTAAAGCCTAAATACAGTGATTTAATAGCGACTAGTATCAGGCTTGCTATCAGAGGTATATACTCTGATTAATGTGCAATATAAAATGTTTGCTGGCATGTTTAATCGTTTTTATATATGCTTTGGTGATAAAACTTATTGGGGCCTAGTTTTTTCCACATGGCTGGCTTTATTTTTGCCTAGAAACAGTTTCCTGAGGCTTTCCACTGTTATAGTATAAAAGTTACAGTTGGTGCAGTTAAAATTACAAACTGTGACATTCAGCTTCCCTCAGCAGTCCCCTGCATGCTATAGGACATCTCTGAAGGGCTCAAAAGGCTTCAAAAGTAGGAGCTGTGGCAGTTGTTATGACTGTTTAAAAAACATATTTTTCGTTTTGTTAATCTGTTTTTTGTATTAAGGGGTTAATCATCCATTTGCAAGTGGGTGCAATGCTCTGCTAACTTATTACATACACTGTAAACATTTCGTTAGTTTAACTGCCTTTTTTCACTGTTATTTCAAATTTTGGCAAAATTTGTTTCTCTTAAAGGCACAGTAACGTTTTTTTTTATATTGCTTGTTAACTTGATTTAAAGTGTTTTCCAAGCTTGCTAGTCTCATTGCTAGTCTGTATAAACATGTCTGACATAGAGGAAACTCCTTGTTCATTATGTTTAAAAGCCATGGTGGAACCCCATAGGAGAATGTGTACTAAATGTATTGATTTCACTTTAAACAATAAAGATCAGCTGTTATCCTTAAAAGAATTATCACCAGAGGATTCTGATGAGGGGGAAGTTATGCCGACTAACTCTCCCCACGTGTTGGACCCTTTGACTTCCGCTCAAGGGACTCACGCTAAAATGGTGCCAAGTACATCAAAGACGCCCATAGCGATTACTTTGCAGGACATGGCGGCAATCATGGATAATACCCTGTCAGCGGTATTAGCCAGACTGCCTGAATTCAGAGGAAAGCGCGATAGCTCTGGGGTTAGACGTAATACAGAGCGTGCAGATGTTTTAAGGCCCATGTCTGATACTGCGTCACAATATGCAGAAGCTGAGGAAGAGCTTCAGTCTGTGGGTGACGTCTCTGACTCGGGGAAACCTGATTCAGATATGTCTACTTTTAAATTTAAGCTTGAGAACCCCTGGGTGTTGCTTGGAGAGGTTTTAGCTGCTCTGAATGACTGTGACACAATTGCAGTGCCAGAGAAATTGTGTAGACTGGATAAATACTACGCGGTGCCGGTGTGTACTGACGTTTTTCCAATACCTAAAAGGTTTACAGAAATTATTACTAAGGAGTGGGACAGACCCGGTGTGCCGTTTCCCCCCCCCCTCCTATTTTTAGAAAAATGTTTCCAATAGACGCCACCACACGGGACTTATGGCAGATGGTCCCTAAGGTGGAGGGAGCAGTTTCTACTTTAGCAAAGCCTACCACTATCCCTGTGGAGGACAGTTGTGCTTTTTCAGATCCAATGGATAAAAAATTAGAAGGTTACCTTAAGAAAATGTTTATTCAACAAGGTTTTATCCTGCAGCCCCTTGCATGCATTGCTCCTGTCACTGCTGCTGCGGAGTTCTGGTTTGAGTCTCTGGAAGAGGCCTTTCAGACAGCTACTCCATTGACTGAAATACTTGACAAGCTTAGAACACTTAAGCTAGCTAATTCTTTTGTTTCTGATGCCATTGTTCATTTGACTAAACTAACGGCTAAGAATTCTGGATTCGCCATCCAGGCACGTAGGGCGCTATGGCTTAAATCTTGGTCAGCTGACGTGACTTCAAAGTCTAAATTACTTAACATTCCCTTCAAGGGGCAGACCCTATTCGGGCCTGGTTTGAAGGAAATTATTGCTGACATTACTGGAGGTAAGGGTCATACCCTTCCGCAGGACAGGGCCAAATCAAGGGCCAAACAGTCTAATTTTTGTGCCTTTCGAAACTTCAAGGCAGGTGCAGCATCAACTTCCTCTGCTACAAAACAAGAGGGAACTTTTGCGCAATCCAAGCCGGCCTGGAAATCTAACCAGGCCTGGAGCAAAGGCAAGCAGGCCAGAAAGCCTGCTGCTGCCTCTAAGACAGCATGAAGGAACGGCCCCCTATCCGGCAACGGATCTAGTAGGGGGCAGACTTTCTCTCTTCGCCCAGGCGTGGGCAAGAGATGTTCAGGATCCCTGGGCATTGGAGATCATATCTCAGGGATATCTTCTGGACTTCAAAGCTTCCCCCCCACAAGGGAGATTTCACCTTTCGAGATTATCTGTAAACCAGATAAAGAAAGAGGCATTCTTACGCTGTGTGCAAGACCTCCTAATAATGGGAGTGATCCATCCAGTTCCACAGATGGAACAAGGACAGGGATTTTATTCAAATCTGTTTGTGGTTCCCAAAAAAGAGGGAACCTTCAGACCAATTTTGGATCTAAAGATCTTAAACAAATTCCTCAGAGTTCCATCGTTCAAAATGGAAACTATTCGGACAATCCTACCTATGATCCAGGAGGGTCAGTACATGACCACAGTGGATTTGAAGGATGCTTACCGTCACATACCAATTCACAAAGATCATCATCGGTTCCTAAGGTTTGCCTTTCTAGACAGGTATTACCAGTTTGTGGCTCTTCCCTTCGGGTTAGCTACAGCCCCAATAATTTTTACAAAGGTTCTGGGGTCTCTTCTGGCGGTCCTAAGACCACGGGGCATAGCAGTGGCCCCTTATCTAGACGACATCCTGATACAGGCGTCCAAATTGCCAAATCTCATACGGACATAGTGTTGGCATTTCTGAGGTCGCATGGGTGGAAAGTGAATGAGGGAAAGAGTTCTCTATCACCCCTCACAAGGGTTTCCTTCCTAGGAACTCTGATAGATTCTGTAGAAATGAAAATGTACCTGACGGAGTCTAGGTTATCAAAGCTTCTAAATTCCTGCCGTGTTCTTCACTACATTCCGCGCCCTTCGGTGGCTCAGTGCATGGAAGTGATCGGCTTAATGGTAGCGGCGATGGACATAGTGCCATTTGTGCGCCTACATCTCAGACCGCTGCAATTATGCATGCTCAGTCAGTGGAATGGGGATTACACAGATTTGTCCCCTCTGCTAAATCTGGATCAAGAGACCAGAGATTCTCTTCTCTGGTGGCTATCTCGGGTCCATCTGTCCAAAGGTATGACCTTTCGCAGGCCAGATTGGACAATTGTAACAACAGATGCCAGCCTTCTAGGTTGGGGTGCAGTCTGGAATTCCCTGAAGGCTCAGGGATCGTGGACTCATCAGGTTTCAGTCGGACAACATCACGACTGTGGCTTACATCAACCATCAAGGGGGGACCAGGAGTTCCCTAGCGATGTTAGAAGTCTCCAAGATAATTCGCTGGGCAGAGACTCACTCTTGCCATCTATCAGCGATCCATATCCCAGGTGTAGAGAACTGGGAGGCGGATTTTCTAAGTCGTCAGACTTTTCATCCGGGGGAGTGGGAACTCCATCCGGAGGTGTTTGCTCAATTGGTTCATCGTTGGGGCACACCAGAATTGGATCTCATGGCGTCTCGCCAGAACGCCAAGCTTCCTTGTTACGGATCCAAGTCCAGGGACCCAGAAGCGACGCTGATAGATGCTCTAGCAGCACCGTGGTTCTTCAACCTGGCTTATGTGTTTCCACCGTTTCCTCTGCTCCCTCGACTGATTGCCAAAATCAAACAGGAGAGAGCATCGGTGATCTTGATCACGCCTGCGTGGCCACGCAGGACCTGGTATGCAGACCTGGTGGACATGTCATCCTTTCCACCTTGGCCTCTGCCTCTGAGACAAGACCTTCTACTACAAGGTCCTTTCAATCATCCAAATCTAATTTCTCTGAGACTGACTGCCTGGAGATTGAACGCTTGATTTTATCAAGGCGTGGCTTCTCCGAGTCAGTCATTGATACCTTAATACAGGCACGAAAATCTACCATAAGATATGGCGCAAATATCTTCATTAGTGTGAATCCAAGAATTACTCATGGAGTAAGGTTAGGATTCCTAGGATATTGTCCTTTCTCCAAGAGGGTTTGGATAAAGGATTATCAGCTAGTTCTTTAAAGGGACAGATTTCTGCTCTGTCTATCCTTTTGCACAAGCGTCTGGCAGAGGTTCCAGATGTCCAGGCATTTTGTCAGGCTTTGGTTAGAATTAAGCCTGTGTTTAAACCGGTTGCTCCTCCATGGAGCTTAAACTTGGTTCTTAAGGTTCTTCAAGGAGTTCCGTTTGAACCCCTTCATTCCATTGATATCAAACTTTTATCTTGGAAAGTTCTGTTTTTGATGGCTATTTCCTCGGCTCGTAGAGTCTCTGAGTTATCAGCTTTACAATGTGATTCTCCTTATCTGATTTTCCATACAGATAAAGTTGTTCTGCGTACAAAACCTGGGTTTTTACCTAAGGTAGTTTCCAACAAGAATATCAATCAAGAGATTGTTGTTCCATCATTGTGTCCTAATCCTTCTTCAAAGAAGGAACGTCTTTTACATAATTTGGACGTAGTCCGTGCTTTAAAGTTTTACTTACAAGCGACTAAAGATTTTCATCAAACATCTTCCCTGTTTGTTGTTTACTTTGGACAGAGGAGAGGTCAAAAGGCTTCGGCAACCTCTCTTTCTTTTTGGCTTCGGAGCGTAATACGCTTAGCCTATGAGACTGCTGGACAGCAGCCCCCTGAAAGGATTACAGCTCATTCTACTAGAGCTGTGGTTTCCACCTGGGCCTTTAAAAATGAGGCTTCTGTTGAACAGATTTGCAAAGCGGCGACTTGGTCTTCGCTTCATACCTTTTCAAAATTTTACAAATTTGATACTTTTGCTTCTTCGGAGGCTATTTTTGGGAGAAAGGTTCTACAGGCAGTGGTCCCTTCCGTTTAAGTACCTGCCTTGTCCCTCCCTTCATCCGTGTACTTTAGCTTTGGTATCCCACAAGTAATGGATGATCCGTGGACTGGATACACCTAACAAGAGAAAACATAATTTATGCTTACCTGATAAATTTATTTCTCTTGTGGTGTATCCAGTACACGGCCCGCCCTGTCCTTTTAAGGCAGGTCTAAATTTTAAACTACAGTCACCACTGCACCCTATGTTTCTCCTTTCTCGGCTAGTTTCGGTCGAATGACTGGATATGGCAGTTAGGGGAGGAGCTATATAGCAGCTCTGCTGTGGGTGATCCTCTTGCAACTTCCTGTTGGGAAGGAGAATATCCCACAAGTAATGGATGATCCGTGGACTGGATACACCACAAGAGAAATAAATTTAACAGGTAAGCATAAATTATGTTAATACTGCTGGTATTTAGAGTCAGTCAGGAAAGGGTCTAACGCTCACTTTCCAGCCGCGACTTTTCCATACCGCAGATCCCCTTACGTCAATTGCGTATCCTATCTTTTCAATGGGATCCTTCTAACACTGGTATTTAGAGTCTTGGCTGAAGTGAGCGTTAGAACTCTAACGACAAAACTCCAGCCGCAGAAAAAAGTCAGGAGTTAAGAGCTTTCTGGGCTAACGCCGGTTCATAAAGCTCTAAACTACTGTGCTCTAAAGTACACTAACACCCATAAACTACCTATGCACCCCTAAACCGAGGTCCCCCCACATCGCCGCCACTCTAATAAATTTTTTAACCCCTAATCTGCCGACCGCACACCGCCGCAACCTACATTATCCCTATGTACCCCTAATCTGCTGCCCCTAACATCGCCGACCCCTATATTATATTTATTACCCCCTAATCTGCCCCCCCCCAACGTCGCCGCTACCTTACCTACACTTATTAACCCCTAATCTGCCGACCGGACCTCGCCGCCACTATAATAAATGTATTAACCCCTAAACCGCCTCACTCCCGCCTCAAAAACCCTATAATAAATAGTATTAACCCCTAATCTGCCCTCCCTAACATTGCTGACACCTAACTTCAAGTATTAACCCCTAATCTGCCGACCGGACCTCACCGCTACTATAATAAATGTATTAACCCCTAAAGCTAAGTCTAACCCTAACACCCCCCTAAGTTAAATATAATTTAAATCTAACAAAATAAAATAAATCTTATTAAATAAATTATTCCTATTTAAAGCTAAATACTTACCTGTAAAATAAACCCTAATATAGCTACAATATAAATAATAATTACATTGAAGCTATTTTAGGATTTATATTTATTTTACAGGCAACTTTGTATTTATTTTAACCAGGTACAATAGCTATTAAATAGTTAATAACTATTTAATAGCTACCTAGTTAAAATAATTACAAAATTACCTGTAAAATAAATCCTAACCTAAGTTACAATTAAACCTAACACTACACTATCAATAAATTAATTAAATAAACTATCTACAATTATCTACAATTAAATCAACTAAACTAAATTACAAAAACAAACAAACACTAAATTACAAAAAAATAAAAAAAGATTACAAGAATTTTAAACTAATTACACCTACTCTAAGCCCCCTAAAAAAATAACAAAGCCCCCCAAAATAAAAAAATGCCCAACCCTATTCTAAAATAAAATTTTACAGCTCTTTTACCTTACCAGCCCTTAAAAGGGCCTTTTGCGGGGCATGCCCCAAAGAATTCAGCTCTTTTGCCTGTAAAAAAACATACAATACCCCCCCCAACATTACAACCCACCAACCACATACCCCTAATCTAACCCGATTCCCCCTTAAAAAACCTAACACTAAGCCCCTGAAGATCTCCCTACCTTATCTTCACCACGCCGGGTATCACCGATCCGTCCAGAAGAGGCTCCAAAGTCTTCATCCTATCCGGCAAGAAGAGGTCCAGAAGAGGCTCCGAAGTCTTCATCCTATCCGGCAAGAAGAGGACATCCGGACCGGCAAACATCTTCATCCAAGCGGCATCTTCTATCTTCAGCCATCCGACGAGAAGCGGCTCCATCTTCAAGACCTCCGGCGCGGAACATCCTCTTCTCCCGACGACTAGACAACGAATGAAGGTTCCTTTAAGGGACGTCATCCAAGATGGCGTCCCTCGAATTCTGATTGGCTGATAGGATTCTATCAGCCAATCGGAATTAAGGTAGGAAAAATCTGATTGGCTGATTGAATCAACCAATCAGATTCAAGTTCAATCCAATTGGCTGATCAAATCAGCCGATCAGATTGAGCTTGCATTCTATTGGCTGATCGGAACAGCCAATAGAATGTGAGCTCAATCTGATTGGCTGATTGGATCAGCCAATCGGATTGAACCTGAATCTGATTGGCTGATTCAATCAGCCAATCAGATTTTTCCTACCTTAATTCCAATTGGCTGATAGAATCCTATCAGCCAATCGGAATTCGAGGGACGCCATCTTGGATGACATCACTTAAAGGAACCTTCATTCGTCGGGAGTCGCTGGAAGAAGAGGATGGATCCGTGTCGGCTGCTTCAAGATGGTCCCGCTCCGCGCCGGATGGATGAAGATAGAAGACGCCGCCTGGATGAACATGTCTACCGGTCCGGATGTCCTCTTCTTGCCGGATAGGATGAAGACTTCGGAGCCTCTACTGGACGGATCGGTGATACCCGGCGTGGTGAAGATAAGTTAGGGAGATCTTCAGGGGCTTAGTGTTAGGTTTTTTAAAGGGGGTTTGGGTTAGATTAGGGGTATGTGGGTGGTGGGTTGTTATGTTGGGGGGGTATTGTATGTTTTTTTACAGGCAAAAGAGCTGAATTCTTTGGGGCATGCCCCGCAAAAGGCCCTTTTAAGGGCTGGTAAGGTAAAAGAGCTGTAAACTTTTTATTTTAGAATAGGGTAGGGCATTTTTTTTATTTTGGGGGGCTTTGTTATTTTTTTAGGGGGCTTAGAGTAGGTGTAATTAGTTTAAAATTCTTGTAATCTTTTTTTATTTTTTGTAATTTAGTGTTAGTTTTTTTGTAATTTAGTTTAGTTGATTTAATTGTAGATAATTATTAACTATTTAATAGCTATTGTACCTGGTTAAAATAAATACAAAGTTGCCTGTAAAATAAATATAAATCCTAAAATAGCTACAATGTAATTATCATTTATATTGTAGCTATATTAGGGTTTATTTTACAGGTAAGTATTTAGCTTTAAATAGGAATAATTTATTTAATAAGATTTATTTTATTTTGTTAGATTTAAATTATATTTAACTTAGGGGGGTGTTAGGGTTAGACTTAGCTTTAGGGGTTAATACATTTATTATAGTAGCGGTGAGGTCCGGTCGGCAGATTAGGGGTTAATACTTGGAGTTAGGTGTCAGCAATGTTAGGGAGGGCAGATTAGGGGTTAATACTATTTATTATAGGGTTTTTGAGGCGTGAGTGAGGCGGTTTAGGGGTTAATACATTTATTATAGTGGCGGCGAGGTCCGGTCGGCAGATTAGGGGTTAATAAGTGTAGGTAGGTAGCGGCGACGTTGGGGGGGGGAGATTAGGGGTTAATAAATATAATATAGGTGTCGGCGATGTTAGGGGCAGCAGATTAGGGGTACATAGGGATAATGTAGGTTGCGGCGGTGTCCGGAGCGGCAGATTAGGGGTTAAAAGTGTAATGCAGGGGTCAGCGATAGCGGGGGCGGCAGATTAGGGGTTAATAAGTGTAAGGTTAGGGGTGTTTAGACTCGGGGTTCATGTTAGGGTGTTAGGTGCAGACTTAGGAAGTGTTTCCCCATAGGAAACAATGGGGCTACGTTAGGAGCTGAACGCTGCTTTTTTGCAGGTGTTAGGTTTTTTTTCAGCTCAAACTGCCCCATTGTTTTCTATGGGGGAATAGTGCACGAGCAGGTTTTTGAAGCTGGCCGCGTCCGTAAGCAACGCTGGTATTGAGAGTTGAAGTGGCGGTAAATTATGCTCTACGCTCCCTTTTTGGAGCCTAACGCAACCCTTCAGAGAACTCTCAATACCAGCGTTATTTAAAAGGTGCGGGGAAAAAAACACGCGTAGCTAACGCACCCCTTCTAAGGCAAAACTCTAAATCTAGGTGTAAGTCAGGTATGTATAATAACATTCCTCACTATATTGGTAACAATGTCCTTCCATCAAATAGACCACATAAAGCACCTGTTGATATTATGCACATATGAAAAAACCCTATATTGCATATACATACAAACATGTAAACATACATGTATTTATACATTATGTTGATAGATATAAACCACCATAGACACCATACCTATTTGCCAGCTATATTATCAGCTATATAGTTAAACATTGTTGCAACCAGAGAATATATACAAAAATATCCATCTAAAAGCATACTCAAAACGTACATTAAGATAATATGCAAATTAATTATCCCTATACTCAATAATTTCCCACACTGTATAAAAATAATTAGGTTAATTCTAACGGTATGTATTCAGGAGTCATTGGATAGAGCAGGTCAACATAGTTATCAATGGGCATAAAAAATGAAAGGTGAGAATGGGAAATTGTGTAGTGATATACGGAGGGCTCCATCTCTGCCAGAAATGTATTATATCAAATTCAGAATTGAAGCTCAATTGCTTGCCACCTAAAAGTAACAATTTTGTGGTGTCTGTCAATAAAGTGTTTGGAAAGAGCTGAGCATGGTCTTTCACCAGATATATGACAAGTGTTCTCTAATTCGTGTGCCAACCTCTCTCGTGGTCCTGCCTATATATTGTTTTTGGCATGATGTACACTCGACTAGATAAACAACAAAGGTGCTCTTACAATTAATGCACCCCTTGGTTGAAAAGTATTCTCCTGTAATATGTGATTTAAAGGTGGTAGATATATTAATACAGTCACAAGATGTGCATACCTTCCTACCAAATTTGTACGAGTCATTGGAGCACATCTAGGAACTGTTTGTGCTTCTACTCTCTTTTAACATACTAGGAGCAAGTTTATTACCAAGTATGACTTTCCTTTTAAGTATAAACATGCAACATTTCTCTACAATTTCCTCAATCCTTTATCACCCATTAAAATTGGTAAGTTTCTTTTTACCATCTGACATACTTTTTCATACTGAGTAGAATAGGAGGTGATGAATTTTGTTTTTTTGTTGATCTTGGGACTTAGCTCTTACACTTTGCTCACAATTGCCCTTTAGTAATATCTCTCTGTTAACGCCCTGAGTCTCAAAAAAAGGCCTTATCTATAACTCGTTTTGGGTATCCTCTGTTAGCCATCATTTCTTTTAAATTGTTGCTCTCTACTTGGAAAGCACCATCCAGCGTACAATTTTGTTTGGCACGCAAGAATTGGCCCCTAGCTATGCCTTTAAAAACATGTTTGGGATGACAACTACGGGCATGTAACAGGATATTGCCCGAGATGGGCTTCCTGTAGAAGGCGGAGATGACTTTTCCACTTTTTGCGTCTCCTAAAAGGGACACGTCCAGAAAACCAACATTATTGATGTTAGGCATGCCAACAAACTCACCAGCCATATGTGAATTAGAGGACCATACAATGAGCAGGTCATCTATAAACCTGCAATATCTGATAATATGGTCTGAAGGGGCGGTAACACCTCCATAAACATGGGACCTCTCCCAGCAACCCATAAATAGGTTGGCGTAAGAGGGAGCAAACTTTGCTCCCATCAAGGTCCCACGTATCTGGAGGTAGTAGCGCCTCTGAAACATAAAAAAATTATATTCCAATAGAAACTTAACTATCCTTATGGTCAAGGCCCTAGCTACTGGAAACAAATCTGTGTATAAATCCAAGAAATAACCAACAGCAGTCAGGCCATGGGTGTGTGGTATAGAGGAGTACAATGAAACCACATCCACTGTTAACCATCTGTACTCCTCCTTCCATACCACAGACTCAATTTCCTATAAAACATGTGTGGTATCCCTAATATAGCTAGGGAGTTTTTGGACATATGGTTGGAGATGATAATCCACCCACTTGGACAGGGGTTCAAGAAGGGATCCAATGCCTGCTACAATTGGTCACCCTCTTACATTGGAAAGGCTTTGTGCACCTTTGGGAGGTGGTGGAAGATGGGAGTCACTGGATCATCAACCAAAAGTTGGTTAGCCATAACCTGATCTATGAGCCTCCCTCCATCACCTCATCCAATAGGTGGGTCAACTCTAAAAAAAAAGGTGTTTGTTGGTTAACCTGATATGTGTCAACATCACTGAGTTGTCTAAATTCCTCTTTGATATAATCTGTTTTGTCCATCACGACCACACTCCCACCCCTATCTGATTGCCTAATCACAATTTTTTCATTTTTTTGGAGACCAATTAGTGCCTCACGTTCTTTAACCGTTAGGTTGGGGGGGCTAGATCCAATGGATTTAGAAAGGTCTGTTAGGTCCTCTACGACCCTTTGATGAAATAACTCTATGGATTTTCCCCTTGCCTGGATGGGATAAAAAGTTGACTTCGTTTTAAATGTTCGTTTAGTATTAGGGACATATGCGTCTTATAACTCCCTACCTTGATTATGTAGTCCCTCCAAAGCAACTAAGGCACAAGTATCTTCAAAGGTCATATTTCTATTCACTTCGATCCCTGTACTAGACGGTCCTGATCCTACATTTTCTAACTATCACCAGTGAAAAATTTTCTAAGGGTCAGGTCCCTGATCAATTTATTTTCGTCCATGATGGTCTGAAAAAGGTCAAAATTTCTGTAAGGGACAAATCCCAACCCGTAGTTCAAAAGCCTGATCTCCATATCTGTCAGGTTCTATGTAGAGATATTTATAACCATATTTATTGGTATTTTTTTGTTTCCACATTTTACTCCCTCAGTGTGTACCTTGGTGGATCTGTACCCTTTTTCATGCCCCGTATGCTGCGGTGGCGGACAGCAATCATCCTGATCAAATAAGATTGGGATGATTGACACCCCTTGTGGCCACGAATGTGCAGGGGGTGGTATTGCACAAGCATTTCACGAGAAATGCTTGTGCAATGATACGCTGTCGCTACAGAGAATCATGTCCACCTGCACAATGTTAAATCAGCACTGTGTGTGAAATGCAGTGTACATTGTACACAGCAATTCATCTGCCTCCTCTCACAGCCTGATCAAAGAGTACAGTGTTTGACAGCTGTGCTAGTGGTTGAAGAGGTCAGCACATCAGTGAGGGCTAGAGTTATTTATATTTATATATTTTTTAATAAAATAAAATATAATTAATGGTACACCATGACCAAAAAATATTATGCCTAAAAAAGATAAGAGGCAGTCTTCAAAGGCTTAGAAATCCATTTATGAGCCTACCTAGGTTTAGCTTTAAACAAAGAATACAAAGAAAAGAAAGCAAATATTATGATAAAAGTAAATTAGAAAGTTGTTTAAAAATGCATGCCCTATCTGAATTATAACAGTTAATTTTTGACTTGACTGTCCCTTTAACCCCTTAAGGACTGGGCACTTCAGACAAAAACTTCCCCACAAGACCAGAGCATTTTTAACATTTTTGCCATCACTACATTTAAATATAAATAGAGCCTTTTTTTATATTTACCTATCAAAACTATTTTTTTTTTAGTAGAAACCCCAAAGTATTGATCTAGGCCCATTTTGGTATATTCCATGCAAACATTTCACTGCCAAATGCGATCAAATAATATTTTTTTTTTAACTTTTTCACAATTTAGGTTTCTCACTGAAATTATTTACAAACAGCTTGTGCAATCATGGCACAAATAGTTGTAAATTCTTCTCTGGGATCCCCTTTGTTAAGAAATAGCAGACATATATGGCTTTAGCATTGCATTTTGGTAATTAGAAGGCTGCTAAATGCTGCTGCGCACCACACTTGTATTATGCAGTTAAGGGGTTATTAAGGTAGCTTGTAGTGTTAATTTTAGCTTTAGTGTAGAGATAATCTTTCCACCTGACACATCCCTCCCCCTAATCCCTCCCTGACCCCTCTCAAACAGCTCTCTTCCCTCCCCAACCCAACAATTGTGTCACCCCATCCTAAGTACTGGCAGAAAGTCTGTCAGTACTCAAAAAAAGGCTGTTTTTTTTAAATTTATATTTGAAAAAAATATATTTTATTTTGCAGTGTAGGATCCCCTTTTACTCCAACCTCCCTGATCCCCTCCCAAACAGCTCTCTAACCCTCCCCCTCTACCTATTTGCCGCCATCTTAGGTACTGGCAGCTGTCTGCCAGTACCCAGTTTGCCTCAATTATGCATTTTTTTTAAAAGCAAACATTAACCATTTTTTCTGTAGTGTAGCTGCCCCCCCATAACCCTACCCCCCTCCCAGATCCCTTTCCCACAATGGATCCCAAATAGGATCCCCCTTATTGCCCTTCCTTCCTCCTTCCCGGCTTTTTTTCCCTATCTGTGTAGCGTGGCGTAGTGGTCCCACCCTCCTCCTGCCCCCTCCAGTGATGGGCCGCCCACCCGCCTTCGACTTAAGCTCCCACCCACCAATGATTGGCACCACTGCTGGCCCTCTCTGCATTAATAACCCTGCAAATCTTTTTCAGGGTACGACGCTTGTCGTTAAGGGGTTAACCTTCAGCATGAACATCAGAGGAATTCTGGCACTCACCTGCAAGCACTCAACTAAGATTAAAAGCAAAACTGGTAGAGTTAGTTAACACATCTGGCCAAATGGGTCAAGCCCAGGAACCATGTCAAGGTCTCTCCTCATCCTGGGTCCAAAATACAGCCAAACAATGCAATCTCTCAATCAAACTGGGACCCTCCCAAAGGTGCACAAGCTTATGTAATCTCCCATGATACATACAACACAGAAGTGGACTGCACTCTCAGACTAGACTGGGTACACATCCTATGACCCTACAACATCCTGTGACCCTGCATACCCTCAATAGCACTCTTAGTACAGTCCCCAAAGCCCCAGGCAGTTAACCCCAGAAAAGTCTGGGTGCAGAGCCCATAGGGAAAATTACAAAACAAATTAACAAAACACACAGAGAAAGTCTGGCACTCACTTGCAAGCTGGAAGAGTTAGTTACAGCATCTGGCCAAATGGGTCAAGCCCAGGAACCACGTCAAGGAGGTCTCTCCCCATTCTGGTTCCCAAATACAGTCAAACAATGCAAGCTCTCAAACAAACTGGGACCCACACCCTCTTTGCATATGGTTAGCCAATGTGAAACATCTTATTATGCAGTATTGTTTCATATTTTTTTATTTTAAACCATAACAAAAGGAACAAATTAAGTATTTTTAATAAAATTATTACAAATTCAAGAGGTAGTGACCTATGACACACAAACTCAGCACCATATATTATGTGACATAGCCATATAAACAAGCCCAGCTCTGTATGTGATATAACCATATGCACAAGCAACATGCTGTATATTGGTACCCTGTATTATGTCATATAATCCTAAACTTTGGTATAAGAGTTAGATTAAGATTAGCGCCAAGTTGTTATCCTTATGCTCCCTCACAGGTAATCTTCCCTAGGATTAACCAATTTACAATAAAATAACAACAAAAGAATGTAGTTAAGGAGCGCTAGAAAAGCTTAAAGGATGATATGGAGACTTATATTAAAATTTTAAAATGCAATTTATTCGCTAAAAAAGACAAAAACAGATTTAAAGTAAGGGACGTCTCCCTATATTAATTGTTCTCATACATATACAAATAGATGCCCTGAATAGGTTAAAATATATAGGTACCCAGCATTTGAATATACTTCACAATGGAAAACACTCAGTGAATAGTGTATGGATAAAAAATTTTTTATAGTATATATACCACCTTAATAAATTACCACCTTTTGTTAAAAAGATTTATCTGCAAATTCAAGAAAAAAGTTCTTTATATTAATTCCACCTTGGTAATAGCGTTACAGAATTTCAATCAAAATGTTTCAGTTTGTCTCAAAAGTTCATGTACATTGTGCAGTCCGATACACTTTTGTTTTCAGATAGACATAGTTCTGTTACACTTGAGTATTTTTGCAAGTTGTGATATGTAATGTTGATATAAATTGTGATGTTTTCAAATTAGAAGAGAGCTTACCGGGTCTTCTGACACTTTCTGTGTATGACGATATTTCAATGTGTCTTACCGGGAAGTTTCTGGGTCTCTTGTCAGCGTTCCAGTCTTGTACGATACAAGATTCACCTGGAACCTGATTCTCAGAACCCGTTCTTGTGTGTGTAATTCCGGCGTATAATACCCTTTTTCTTTGAGTGTCTCTGGCTGCTAGTTCCAGCAGCAGGCTTCTAATTTGGGTATATACTTACGATGCACGCTCCGGCGTGTTAACAAAGAATCCAGACTTCAGTATACAAACGTCCAGATCCGTCTTGATAAAGCCGACTGGCGAAACGCATAGACGTTAGCCACCACAGCTCGCATATCCCCTGCAAGATCTCAATACTAAACGAGTACGGGGGAAGAAGAAACAAGCTAAAACAAATGGCCGTTTGTATACTGAAGTCTGGATTCTTTGTTAACACGCCGGAGCGTGCATCGTAAGTATATACCCAAATTAGAAGCCTGCTGCTGGAACTAGCAGCCAGAGACACTCAAAAAAAAGGGTATTATACGCCGGAATCACACACACAAGAACGGGTTCTGAGAATCAGGTTCCAGGTGAATCTTGTATCGTACAAGACTGGAACGCTGACAAGAGACCCAGAAACTTCCCGGTAAGACACATTGAAATATCGTCAGACACAGAAAGTGTCAGAAGACCCGGTAAGCTCTCTTCTAATTTGAAAACATCACAATTTATATCAACATTACATATCACAACTTGCAAAAATACTCAAGTGTAACAGAACTATGTCTATCTGAAAACAAAAGTGTATCGGACTGCACAATGTACATGAACTTTTGAGACAAACTGAAACATTTTGATTGAAATTCTGTAACGCTATTACCAAGGTGGAATTAATATAAAGAACTTTTTTCTTGAATTTGCAGATAAATCTTTTTAACAAAAGGTGGTAATTTATTAAGGTGGTATATATACTATAAAAAATTTTTTATCCATACACTATTCACTGAGTGTTTTCCATTGTGAAGTATATTCAAATGCTGGGTACCTATATATTTTAACCTATTCAGGGCATCTATTTGTATATGTATGAGAACAATTAATATAGGGAGACGTCCCTTACTTTAAATCTGTTTTTGTCTTTTTTAGCGAATAAATTGCATTTTAAAATTTTAATATAAGTCTCCATATCATCCTTTAAGCTTTTCTAGCGCTCCTTAACTACATTCTTTTGTTGTTATATAACCCTACACCCAAGCTTATTGATGTATAACATAACCCAATAAACAAGCCCACAGTTGTATATCACATAATTCTATACACAACCAAGGTAGCATATACTAAGACTGTACATCACTTAACTTAATACGATGTCCAGCAGCATAAATTATGTCACATAACCCTATACACAAGCCAAACAAGTTGGCCTCCATATATGATGTCACATAATTTTGTACACAAGCCCATCACTGTCAGTCACATAACTGAAAATAAGTAAAAATAAGTATACCACATAAAGTGATACATAATTCTGGTGCACTATTTTATGTCACATAACCATATACACAAGCCCATAGCTGTAATACAGAGCCCACATAAACAAAATGCTTACACACAAGCTCACAATCATATGTCACTCAACTTTATAGAAAGTTTAGATCCATAAATAATGCCACCTAACCTTATACAAAAGCTCATGGTCATGAAGTATGTCATTTAATTTTATCAGAGCTCGTCAATCATCCTTATGCTATGTGATATAACATTTTAAACAACCTCAGACCTGCATATAACAGAACCTTATACACAAGCTCTGCTTTGTATATTATGTCATGTAACATAATACAAATGCTGAGAGGCATATTTTGCTTTGTTGCTGGGGTCCAGGAGTCACAGAAGATGCTTTACTACTGCTAATGTTTTACAAAAATTCATATGACAGCACATAAAGAGGCAGGACTGTTTAAGCCTAATAAGGGGAAGGACTAAAGGGCATCCCTTTAGTTGTCATAGCAACACAAGCTTTCTTGCCCTGGTCTTTTTTATGACATAACAGTAATATGACATCATAACCCTCTCTGTTCTTAAAATAAGTAGCTGAGAATGTAATAATTCAATTGTCACTTGACTCCTGTTCAGTGAAGACTCTCTACTTTTTCTTGGTCTTTAGACTTGCAATTATTTAACTTATTTGCTGAGTATAAACATCTACTCAGTATTTTACTAGAGTGTAGAACAACATACTTCCTGGTTTCAACATCTCTCAGGCTATCCTTTGACAATCCAGCAGGTGTGTATTTCACAATGGTGGTAAGTATTTGATATACATTATTTGATTTAAAGTGACATAAAACGCCTTATAATTACAAAACATTACTGTAATCTTGCAATAAAGTATCATAATAATGAAGTGTGAAAACGTTTCAAATACACTAACACCAGGGTTTAGGTCCTACAAAAAAACTGTGGGAACTCAACAAGACACCAAGATTTCTATCCCCCCTCATAATTAATATTGTTTTATGCTTTGCTTTCTTGGTTTTCTTTGTTGAATATTTACAGATAGGTAAGTTTATGTGCTAATTTCTAAGCCGTTGAACTGCCTCTTATCTCTGCCTCTTATCTCAGTGCAATTTGACAGGTTTTTTTTACAGTTAGACAGTGCTAGTTCATGTGCTATATATATATATATATGTGTGTGTGTGTATATTGGGCTCAATTACAAGCGTCACACTATTGTTGGTGCCCTTTAACACAGTTATAAAACTTGAAAGTAAACGCAACCACTAAAGCACAAATTAAGTTAGTGCGACTGAAGACGTCACATAAAGGGTTAAAAAATGTGCACCAAACACTTCATAAATACATTTAAATACTGTAAATGTTACTTTAATGTATATGTGTATTTACATGTGTATTTATGTATACAAATATTTAGACATGTATGTGTATGTATATATATATATATATATATATTTCTTTCATGTAATTGGCAAGAGTCCATGAGCTAGTGACATATGGGATATACAATCCTACCAGGAGGGGCAAAGTTTCCCAAACCTCAAAATGCCTATAAATACACCCCTCACCACACCCACAATTCAGTTTTACAAACTTTGCCTCCTATGGAGGTGATGAAGTAAGTTTGTGCTAAGATTTCTACGTTGATATGCGCTTCTCAGCATTGTTGAAGCCCGATTCCTCTCAGAGTACAGCGAATGTCAGAGGGACGTGAAGGGAGTATCACTTATTTGAATTTCATAGGTTCTCTGTTATCGGTCGTAGAGATTCATCTCCTACCTCCCTTTTCAGATCGACGATATACTCTCAATTTACCATTACCTCTACTAATAACTGTTTTAGTACTGGTTTGGCTATCTGCTATATGTGGATGGGTGTCTTTTGGTAAGTATGTTTTCATTACTTAAGACACTCTCAGCTATGGTTTGGCACTTTATGCATTTATATAAAGTTCTAAATATATGTATTGTACTTATATTTGCCATGAGTCAGGTTCATGAATTTCCTTCTGCAGACTGTCAGTTTCATATTTGGGGAATATAAACATTTTAAGAAATGTATTTCTTACCTGGGGTTTAGTCTTTTTTTCAATTGACAACTTCTTGCAATTGTGGGTATTTGGCCCGCGGGTGCGTCATATGATAAACTTTATTGCGTCATTCTTGGCGCGAAAATATTTTTGGCGCGGAAAAATACATTTATGACGCAACTTTGTCATTTCCGGCGTCATACATGACGCCGAGAACTTTCACACGGCGGCGTCATTAGTGACGCGAGTGTGTCATTTCCGGTTATTTTTGGCGGCAAAAAAAGTTTACGTTACGTTGTGCGTCATACTTGGCGCCAAACTTTTTCATTATTTCAATACCCCTTGTATGTTTGCCTCTTGCTTTTTTTCTCTATCAGAGGCCTATGCTATTGCATTTTTTCCCATTCCTGAAACTGTCATATAAGGAAATAGATAATTTTGCTTTATATGTTGTTTTTTTCTCTTACATTGTACAAGATGTCCCAATCTGATCCTGTCTCAGAAGTTTCTGCTGGAACATTGCTACCTGACATCGGTTCTACCAAAGCTATGTGCATTTGTTGTAAAAATGTAGAAATTATTTCACCGAATGTCATTTGTAATAGTTGTCATGATAAACTTTTACATGCAGATAGTGTTTCCATCAGTAATAGTACATTGCCAGTTGCAGTTCCTTCAACTTCTAATGTGCATGATATACCTGTAAATTTTAAAGAATTTGTTTCTGATTTTATTCTGAAGGCTTTGTCTGCATTTCCACCTTCTAATAAACGTAAAAGGTCTTTTAAAACTTCTCATTTAGCTGATGAAATTTCAAATGACCAACAACATAATAATTTCGCTTCTTCTGATGAGGATCTATCTGAGACAGAAGATCCTTCCTCAAACATTGACACTGACAAATCTACTTATTTATTTAAAATAGAGTATATGCGTTCTTTATTAAAAGAAGTGTTAATAACTTTGGATATTAAGGTAACCAGTTCTATTGACGTTCAGTCTAATAAACATTTAAATGCTGTTTTTAAACCTCCTGTGGTTTCTCCAGGGTTTTTTCCTATTCCTGAGGCTATTTCTGATATGATTTCTAGGAAATGGAATAATCCAGGTACTTCTTTTATTCCTTCTTCAATGTTTAAAAAATTGTATCCTTTACCAGCAAAATCTATAGAGTTTTGGGAAAAAATCCCCAAAGTTGATGGGGCTATTTCTACTCTTGCTAAACGTACCACTATTCCTATGGAAGATAGTATTTCCTTTAAGGATCCTTTAGATAGGAAGCTTGAATCTTATCTAAGGAAGGCCTATTTATATTCAGGTCATCTTCTCAGACCTGCTATTTCTTTGGCTGATGTTGCGGCTGCATCAACTTTCTGGTTGGAGAATTTAGCGCAACAAGAATTGGATTCTGACATATCTAGCATTATTTGCTTACTGCAACATGCTAATAATTTTATTTGTGATGCCATTTTTGATATTATCAAAATTGATGTTAGATCCATGTCTTTAGCTGTATTAGCTAGAAAAGCTTTGTGGCTTAAATCTTGGAATGCTGATATGACATCTAAATCTAGATTACTATCTCTTTCTTTCCAAGGTAATGATTTATTTGGTTCTCAGTTGGATTCTATTATTTCAACTATCACTGGGGGAAAAGGAGTTTTTCTGCCTCAGGATAAGAAACCTAAGGGTAAATCTAAGGCTTCTAACCGCTTTCGTTCCTTTCGTCAGAATAAGGAACAAAAACTCAATCCTCCCCTCAAGGAATCTGCTTCCAATTGGAAGCCTTCCTCAAATTGGAATAAATCGAAGCCATTTAGGAAACCAAAGTCAGCCCCTAAGTCCGCATGAAGGTGCAGCCCTCATTCCAGCTCAGCTGGTAGGGGGCAGAATAAGGTTTTTAAAGGATTTTTGGATAAAATCTGTCCAAAATCATTGGATGCAGAGCATTGTCTCTCAAGGGTATCGAATAGGATTTAGAGTAAGACCTCCTGTGAGAAGATTTTTTCTCTCACGTATCCCTGTAAATCCAGTAAAAGCTCAGGCTTTTCTGAAGTGTGTTTCAGACCTGGAGTCTTCAGGGGTAATCATGCCAGTTCTTCCTCAGGAACAAGGTTTGGGGTTTTATTCAAACCTATTCATTGTACCAAAGAAAGAAAATTTATTCAGACCAGTTCTGGATCTGAAAATTTTGAATCGTTATGTAAGAGTACCAACTTTCAAGATGGTGACTATAAGGACTATTCTGCCTTTTATTCAGCGAGGACATTATATGTCCACAATAGACTTGCAGGATGCATACCTTCATATTCTGATTCATCCAGAACACTATCAGTTTCTGAGATTCTCTTTTCTAGACAAGCATTACCAATTTGTTGCTCTTCCATTTGGCCTAGCAACAGCTCCAATAATCTTTTCAAAGGTTCTGGGTGCCCTACTATCTGTAATCAGAGAAGAGGGTATTGCGGTGTTTCCTTATTTGGACGATATCTTGGTACTAGCTCAGTCTTTACGTACTGTAGAATCTCACACAAATCAACTAGTGTTGTTTCTTAGGAAACATGGTTGGAGGATCAATTTACCAAAAAGTTTCTTGATTCCCCAGACAAGGGTCACCTTTTTAGGCTTCCAGATAGATTCAGTGTCCATGACTCTGTCTCTAACAGACATTTAAAATTGGTTGCAGCATGCTGGCACCTTCAGTCTCAGTCATTCCCTTCAGTGGCTATGTGCATGGAAGTTTTAGGTCTCATGACTGCAGCATCGGACGCGATCCCCTTTGCTCGTTTTCACATGAGACCTCTACAGATTTGTATGCTGAATCAATGGTGCAGGGATTATACAAAGATATCACAATTAATATCCTTGAATCCCAATGTACGACACTCTCTGACATGGTGGATAGATCACCATCGTTTGGTTCAAGGGGCTTCTTTTGTTCGGCCAACCTAGACTGTGATCTCAACAGATGCAAGTCTTTCAGGTTGGGGAGCTGTTTGGGGATCTCTGACAGCACAAGGGGTTTGGAAATCTCAAGAGGCGAGATTACCAATAAATATTTTAGAACTCCGTGCAATTCTCAGGGCTCTTCAGTTCTAGCCTCTGCTAAAGAGAGAACCGTTAATTTGTTTTCAGACAGACAATATCATAACTGTGGCTTATGTCAATCATCAGGGTGGGACTCACAGTCCCCAAGCTATGAAAGAAGTATCTCGGATACTTGCTTGGGCAGAATCCAGCTCCTGTCTAATCTCTGTGGTGCATATCCCAGGTGTAGACAATTGGGAGGTGGATTATCTCAGCCGCCAGACCTTACATCCAGGGGAGTGGTCTCTCCATCCAGATGTGTTTTCTCAGATTGTTCAGATGTGGGGTCTTCCAGAGATAGATCTCATGGCATCTCATCTAAACAAGAAACTTCCCAGATACCTGTCCAGGTCCAGGGATATTCAGGAGGAAGCAGTGGATGCGCTGACACTTCCTTGGTGTTATCCTGCTTACATCTTCCCGCCTCTAGTTCTCCTTCCAAGAGTGATCTCCAAAATCATCATGGAACAGTCTTTTGTGTTGCTGGTGGCTCCAGCATGGCCACACAGGTTTTGGTATGCGGATCTGGTTCGGATGTCCAGTTGCCTGCCTTGGCCACTTCCGTTACTGCCGGACCTACTATCTCAAGGTCCGTTTTTCAAATCATTAAATTTGAAGGTATGGAAATTGAACACTTAGTTCTAAGTCATAGAGGTTTCTCTGACTCAGTGATTAATACTATGTTACAAGCTCGTAAACTGTCTCTAGAAAGATTTATTATAGAGTTTGGAAGACTTACATTTCATGGTGTTCTTCTCATAAATTCTCCTGGCATTCTTTTAGAATTCCTAGAATTTTACAGTTTCTTCAGGATGGTTTGGATAAGGGTTTGTCTGCAAGTTCCTTGAAAGGACAAATCTTCACTCTTTCTGTTTTATTTCACAGAAAGATTGCTATACTTCCTGATATACACTGTTTTGTACAGGCTTTAATTCGTTTTAAGCCTGTCATTAAGTCAATTTCTCCTCCTTGGAGTCCTAATTTGGTTCTGAAGGCTTTACAGGCTCCTCCATTTGAACCTATGCATTCTTTAGACATTAAACTACTTTCTTGGAAAGTGTTGTTTCTTTTGGCCATCTCTTCTGCTAGAAGAGTTTCTGAGTTATCTGCTCTTTCTTGTGAGTCTTTTCTGATTTTTCATCAGGATAGGGCAGTTTTGTGGACTTCTTTTCAATTTTTACCTAAGGTTGTGAATTCTAGCAACATTAGTAGAGAAATTGTTGTCCCTTCTTTATGTCCTAATCCTAGGAATTCTTTGGAGAGATCCTTACATTCTTTGGATGTGGTAAGAGCTTTGAAATATTATGTGGAAGCTACTAAAGATTTAAGGAAGACTTCCAGTCTATTTGTTTTATTTTCTGGTCCTAGGAAAGGTCAGAAGGCTTCTGCTATTTCTTTGGCTTCTTGGTTGAAACTTTTGATTCATCAAGCTTATTTGGAGTCGGGTCAGGCCCCGCCTCAGGGAATTACAGCTCATTCTACTAGATCAGTCTCCACTTCGTGGGCTTTTAAGAATGAAGCTTCAGTTGATCAGATTTGCAAAGCGGCAACTTGGTCCTCTTTGCATACATTTACTAAATTCTACCGTTTTGATGTATTTGCTTCTTCGGAAGCAGTTTTTGGTAGAAAAGTTCTTCAGGCAGCTGTTTCAGTTTGATTCTTCTGCTTTTGATTTAAGTTTTTTTCTTTCAAAAATGAAAATAAACTTATTTTTTTGGGTTGTGGATTAATTTTTTCAGCGGAATATGGCTGTTTTTATTTTTATTCCCTCCCTCTCTAGTGACTCTTGAGTGGAAGATCCACATCTTGGGTATTGATATCCCATATGTCACTAGCTCATGGACTCTTGACAATTACATGAAAGAAAACATAATTTATGTAAGAACTTACCTGATAAATTCATTTCTTTCATATTGGCAAGAGTCCATGAGGCCCACCCTTTTTATGGTGGTTATGATTTTTTGTATAAAGCACAATAATTTCCAAATTTCCTTTGTTGATGCTTTCTACTCCTTTCTTTATCACCCCACTGCTTGGCTATTCGTTAAACTGAATTGTGGGTGTGGTGAGGGGTGTATTTATAGGCATTTTGAGGTTTGGGAAACTTTGCCCCTCCTGGTAGGATTGTATATCCCATATGTCACTAGCTCATGGACTCTTGCCAATTACATGAAAGAAATATATATATATATATACATATATATATACACACATACATGTCTAAATATTTGTATACATAAATACACATGTAAATACACATATGCATTAAAGTAACATTTACAGTAAACATTTGTTTTAATGTATTTATGAAGTGTTTGGTGCACATTTTTTCCCAGTCAAACACCTTGACATATACCATATCCCTCCCTACCCATTTTAAACATTTTTCAATAATAAAATTATACTGTATTTTATATTTAATACAGTATGTACAAAAATAATTTTCAACTTGTAATATGAGCAACATTCATTTTTTTTTTCATCCCTGTTTTTGTTGTTAATACCTCTTAAAATTGTACTTGTTCCGCACCTACCCAAGAGACAAGCATGTCTTTATCATACATAGCAATGGTTAAATTTAAAGGGAGAGTAAAGTCAAAATTAAATATTCACAATTTAGGTAGAACATGCAATTGAATTAACTTTCCGATGTACTTCTATTTTGCTTAGTTATCTTGGTAATCTTTTTTTAAAGAGTAATTCTAAGTAAATTCATGAGCCATTAGCCATCTGGCAGCAGTGTTTGCAGCAATGTTTTTTGTTATATTATACATAGTTGCAAACTCTGCTGCCATAGAGGGTCTGTACCATTCTATAGCAGCAGTTGTTGTATGTGTGACATTGCTATAAACCTTGTTCCTGCTATAAACCTTGTTCCAAACACTGCTGCCAAAGGGCTTAAGACACATGCATGCTCCTGAACTCCCATATGATTATCTTTAACAAAGGATAGCAAGAGATCAAAGCAAAATTGATGATAGAAGTAAATTGGAAAATTATTTAAATTGTTATGTTCTGTCCAATTCATTTAACCCCTTAATGACAACTGACGTACCAGGTACGTCATGCATTAACTAACAGTTAATGACAATGGACGTACCTGGTACGTCAGTTGTCTAAGAGAGTGCTGGCTGCGATCGCAATCGCTTCCAGCAGCTCTCAGGGTATTGCAGTGATGCCTCCATATGGAGGCATCCTGCAATACCATTTAGAAGACTCCGATGCAGAGAGAGCCACTCTGTGGCCCTCTCTGCACCGGTAGCGATGGTGCCGGTTCGTTGGTGGGTGGGAGCGTAACAGGGAGGCGGGTGGGCGGCCCATCGCTACCCGGCATCCGGTCCCTAGAAGTGCAATGTGCACGCCGGGTGCCGGGAGCGTGCGGGGCGCGCGCGACCGCGCATTAGCTGGCACTGACACCAATGAGGAGGGAAGAGGGGGGGGGGGAAATATTTTTTTTAAAAATGATATAAAAGGATCTGGGAGGGGGAGGGGGGTAGGGGTATTGTGGGGGGCTGCTACACTACAGAAAACAAAAAAAAATCCAAAAGAGGAAAAAATACTTTTGTTTTGGGGCAAATTGGGTACTGGCAGACAGCTGCCAGTACCCAAGATGGCCGCAATTAGATAGGGGAGAGGGTTAGAGAGCTGGGGGGGGGGGATCATGGAGGTTGGGGCTAAGGCAGGAGTCCATCACAGCTAAAATATTTTATTTTTTTTATAAAAAAAAAAAAAAACTCCTTTTATTTAGTACTGGCAGACTTTCTGCCAGTACTTAAGATGGCGGGGACATTTGTGGGGTGGGGGAGGGAAGAGAGCTGTTTGGGAGGGATCAGGGGGTGGGATGTGTCAGGTGGGAGGCTGATCTCTACCCTAAAGCTAAAATTAACCCTGCAAGCTCCCTACAACCTACCTAATTAACCCCTTCACTGCTGGGCATAATTTACGTGTGGTGCGCAGCAGCATTTAGCGGCCTTCAAATTACCAAAAATCAGTGCCAAAGCCATATAAGTCTGCTATTTCTGAACAAAGGGGTTCCCAAAGAAGCTTTTACAACAATTTGTGCCATAATAGCACAAGCTGTTTGTAAATAATTTCAGTGAGAAACCTAAAATTGTGAAAAATGTAAAGTTTTTTTTTTATTTGCTCGCATTTGGCGGTGAAATAGTGGCATAAAATATACCAAAATGTGCCTACATCAATACTTTGGGTTGTCTTCTAACAAAAAATATATACATGTCAAGAGATATTCAGGTATTCCTGACAGATATCAGGGTTCCAATGTAACTAGCGCTAATTTTGAAAAAAAGTGGTTTGGAAATAGCGAAGTGCTACTTGTATTTATTGCCCTATAACTTGCAAAAAAAGCTAAGAACATGTAAACATTGGGTATTTCTAAACTCAGGACAAAATTTAGAAACTATTTAGCATGGGTGTTTTTTGGTGATTGTAGATGTGTAACAGATTTTGGGGGTCAAAGTTAGAAAAAGTGTGTTTTTTTCCATTTTTTCCTCATATTTTTTTTTTTTTTTGTAGTAAATTATAAGACATGATGAAAATAATGGTATCTTTAGAAAGTCCATTTAATGGCGAGAAAAACGGTATATAATATGTGTGGGTACAGTAAATGAGTAAGAGGAAAATTACAGCTAAACACAAACACCGCAGAAATGTAAAAATAGCCATTGTCATTAAGGCTAAGAAAATTGAAAAATGGTCCGGTCATTAAGGGGTTAAAGGTATCCTAAACCTAAGTTTTTTTCTTTTATGATTCGGATAGAGCATGCAATTTTAAGCAACTTTCTAATTTACTCCATTTATTATTTTTTCTTCATTCTCTTGGTATCTTTATTTGAAAAGCAGGAATGTAAGCTTAGTAGCCGGCCCATTTTAGGTTCACTACCTGGGTAGCGCTTGCTGATTGGTGGCTAAATGTAACCACCATTCAGCAAGCGCTATCCAGGGTGCTGAACCAAAAAAATGCCAGACTCCAAATTTTTCATTCCTGCTTTTTCAAATAAAGATACCAAGAGAACGAAGAAAAAAGGATAATAGGAGTAAAGTTGCTTAAAACTGCATGCTCTATCCAAATAAAAAAATAAAAAAGTTGGGTTTAGTATCCCTTTAAGTTTAATTTTGACTTTACTGTCCCTTTAACTTAAGCTGCAACAATCTTTACAGTGACTGGCTAGATCAGAACAAAAGCTAATTTATCACATTATATGATTATTTACTGACAAGTAACATTCATTCATCCAGACTTTTGATGGGTCATATCACTACGTTTTATTTGCCAAAATTTGGAAATTGTGCTTAGAGTACGATAACATTAAAGGGACACTGAACCTAATTTTTTTATTTTGTGATTCAGATAGAGCATGCAATTTTAAGCAACTTTCTAATTTACTTCTATTATCAATTTTTCTTCGTTCACTTGCAATCTTTATTTGAAAAAGGAAGGCATCTAAGCTTCTTTTTTGGTTTAGGACTCTGGACAGCACTTTTTTATTGGTGGATGAATTTATCCACCAATCGGCAAGAATAGCTTATTCACCAAAAATGGGCTGGCATCTAAACTTACATTATTGCATTTCAAATAAAGATACCAAGAGAATGAAGAACATTTGATAATAGGAGTAAATTAGAAAGTTGTTTAAAATTGACTGTTCTATCTGAATCATGAAAGAAAAAAAATTTGGTTCAGTGTCCCTTTAAAGGGACATGAAACCTAATTTTGTTTCTTTCATGGTATAGAAAGAGCATGCAATTGTAAACAACTTTCAATAATACTTCTATTATCTCATTTGCTTCATTCTCTTGATATCATTTGTTGAAAATCATATCTAATTAAGCTCAGTAGCTGCTGATTGGTGGCTGCACATAGATGCCTTTTGTGATTGGCTCACCCATGTGCATTGCTATTTCCTCAACAAAATACATCTGAAGAATAAATATAAGAAGTAAATTGGAATGTTATTTCAAATTGTATTCTCTATATGCAACATGAAAGAAAAAAATGTTCCATGTCCCTTTAAATGAACAGAAACATTTTGCATACAGATATTTAGCAATGCCATGCTAGTTTACTGATATATACTATATGCTTATATAAGAAAACAACTTCCCCTTTAAACTCTGTCTCTCTACCAAGTTTTCCTGATGAAACCTAAAATGATATAATCTTTGATTTAATTAAAAGACAAATCAAATGTATTGCTGAATTCTTTTTACTAATTTCATTTTAGAAAATGAATGCAGTAAAAATTCTCATTAGATAAGCAAGACAATATTATATTCTTGTAGTTGTGGGGGTTTCTGGTGCACTATTTTATGTCACATAACCATATACACAAGCCCATAGCTGTAATACAGAGCCCACATTAACAAAATGCTTACACACAAGCTCACAATCATATGTCACTCAACTTTATAGAAAGTTTAGATCCATAAATAATGCCACCTAACCTTATAGAAAAGCTCATGGTCATGAAGTATGTCATTTAATTTTATCAGAGCTCCTCAATCATCCTTATGCTATGTGATATAACATTTTAAACAACCTCAGACATACATATAACAGAACCTTATACACAAGCTCTGCTTTGTATATTATGTCATGTAACATAATACATATGCTGAGAGGCATATCTTGCTTTGTTGCTGAGGTCCAGGAGTCACAGAAGATGCTTTACTACTGCTAATATTTTACAAAAATTCATATGACAGCACATAAAGTGACAAGACTGTTTAAGCCTAATAAGGGGAAGGACTAAAGGGCATCCCTTTAGTTGTCATAGCAACACAAGCTTTCATGCCCTGGTCTTTTTTATGACATAACAGTAATATGACATCATAACCCTCTCTGTTCTTAAAATAAGTAGCTGAGAATGTAATAATTCAATTGTCACTTGACTCCTGTTCAGTGAAGACTCTCTACTTTTTCTTGGTCTTTAGACTTGCAATTATTTAATTTATTTGCTGAGTATAAACATCTACTCAGTATTTTACTAGTGTGTGGAACACATTTCCTGGTTTCAACATCTATCAGGCTATCCTTTGACAATCCAGCCAGTGTGTATTTCACAAAGGTGGCGAGTATTTGTGATACATTATTTGATTTAAAGTGACATAAAACACCTTATAATTACAAAACGTTACTGTAATCTTGCAATAAAGTATCATATTAATGAAGTGTGAAAACGTTTCAAATACACTAACACCAAGGTTCAGGTTCTACAAAAAAACTGTTGGAACTCACCAAGATTTCTATTCCTCTCATAATTAATTTTGTTTTGCGCTTTACTTTCTTGGTTTTCTTTGTTGATTATTTACACATAGGTAGACTTATATGCTAATTTCTAAGCCGTTGAACTGCCTCTCATCTCAGTGTAATTTGACATTTTTTTTTTACAGTTAGACAGTGCTAGTTCATGTGCCTAATAGTGATGTCGCTAACCTATAATTTTGCGTTCTCGAACGTCGGACGCGAACTTCCGCAACTGTTCGCGAACGGGCGAACCGCCATAGACTTCAATAGGCAGGCGAATTTTAAAACTCACAGGGACTCTTTCTGGCCACAATAGTGATGGAAAAGTTGTTTCAAGCAGACTAACACCTGGACTGTGGCATGCCGGAGGGGGATCCATGGCAAAACTCCCATGGAAAATTACATAGTTGATGCAGAGTCCGGTTTTAATCCATAAAGGGCATAAATCACCTAACATTCCTAAATTGTTTGGAATAACGTGCTTTAAAACATCAGGTATGATGTTGTATCGATCAGGTAGTGTAAGGGTTACGCCCGCTTCACAGTGACAGACCAAACTCCCCGTTTAAAGGGACAGTCTACACCAGAATTTTTATTGTTTTAAAAGATAGATAATCCCTTTATTACCCATTTCCCAGTTTTGCATAACTAACACATTTATAATAATATACTTTTAACCTCTGTGATTATCTTGTATCTAAGCCTCTGCAAACTGCCCCTTTTTTCAGTTCTTTTGACAGACTTGCAGTCTAGCCAATCAGTGCCTGCTCCCAGATAACTTCTCGTGCACGAGCACCGTGTTATCTATATGAAATACGTGAATGAACACCCCCTAGTGTTGAAAAACTGTTAAAATGCAATCTGAAAGAGGTGGGCTTCAACGTCTTAAGAAATTAGCATATGAACCTCCTAGGTTAACCTTTCAACTAAGAATACCAAGAGAACAAAGCAAAATTGGTGATAAAAGTAAATTGAAAAATTGTTTAAAATTACACGCTCTATCTGAATCATGAAAGTTTATTTTGGCCTAGACTGTCCCTTTAACGCACCGCAAACAACCGCAAACAGTCCAATTGCACAACCACAAACTCCCCATTTGCACAAGGTTGGATACCAAGCTAGCCATGTCCCGTTCCTTGTCCTCACTGATGTCATTGAAGGTCTCTTCCTCCACCCAGCCACGTACAACACCAAGGGTCCCCGAAAAGTGACAACAAGCCCCCTGGGACGCCTGCTGTGTTTGGTCTTCCACTTCCTCAAAGCCACCTTCCTCCTCTGACTCCTCTTCTTCAGACTCCTCTCTCTGCGTTGCCTCTCTCTGCGTTATTATAAGGTGTGTTAAGTAGTACTATTCCTATCAGTTTAATCCCTGTTACGTCCCCTATCAGGGGACGTGTATATGGCATGGATTTTAGGAACCGGGAGATGGAAAAAGATGCTTGGTCGGTCCTCCTACTTCAAATTTGGGGCACTGCGTGTGCAATCTACTGTGCCACCAGATGAGAGTGGTGTGTTAAGTAGTACTATTCCTATCACTTTAATCCCTGTTACGTGCCTTTTTTTTTGGTTTGGTTTTTGAAGCCACAGTGCAGCACCAGAGGCCAGAAAAATTTGGCATGTAAACATGCCTGAAAAATTAGGCATTGTTGCAGCCACTGCTGTAGCAGCGGCCAGAAAAATTGATGTTTGTTTCCCAGGCAGAAAGTGCCCTAAAACATTGCGGCTTGAACCCTAGCAAGTCATCCGGCATTCGAAGATAAAATACAGCAGCGTGTGGACCATTTTTAGCCCAAGGCAGCTCATCTCATCAGGCCTTTTTTACTCGAATGTATCGCCCAATGTCAGTTACTTCGGGATCCATCCCTCATTCATCTTAATAAAGGTCAGGTAATCTAGACTTTTTTGACCTAGGCGACTTCTCTTCTCAGTGACAATACCTCCTGCTGCACTGAAGGTCCTTTCTGACAGGACACTTGAAGCGGGGCAGGCCAGAAGTTCTATCGCAAATTGGGATAGCTCAGGCCACAGGTCAAGCCTGCACACCCAGTAGTCAAGGGGTTCATCGCTCCTCAGAGTGTCGAGATCTGCAGTTAAGGCGAGGTAGTCTGCTACCTGTCGGTCGAGTCGTTCTCTGAGGGTGGACCCTGAAGGGCTGTGGCGATGCATAGGACTTAAAAAACTCTGCATGTCCTCCATCAACAACACGTCTGTAAAGCGTCCTGTCCTTGCCGGCGTGGTCGTGGGAGTCGGAGGATTACTTTCACCTCTTCCCCTGTTAGATTCCCCTTGTGCTGTGACATCACCCTTATACGCTGTGTAAAGCATACTTTTTAATTTATTTTGGAACTGCTGCATCCTTTCCGAATTGCGGTAATTCGGTAAAATTTCAGGCACTTTGTGCTTATACCGGGGGACTAGTAGCGTGGACACCCAGTACAGGTCGTTCTCCTTCAGCTTTTTTAAACGAGGGTCCCTCAACAGGCACGACAGCATGAAAGACCCTATTTGCACAAGGTTGGATGCCGAGCTACTCATGTCCCGTTCCTCGTCCTCAGTGATCTCACTGAAGGTATCTTCTTCGCCCCAGCCACGTACAACACCACAGGTACCAGATAGGTGACAACGAGCACCCTGGGATGCCTGTTGTGGTTGGTCTTCCTCCTCCTCCTCAAAGCCACATTCCTCCTCCGACTCCTCTTCCTCACAATCCTCTTCCAGCGTTGCCGCTGGTCCAGCAAGCGATGCTGATAAGGCTGTTTCTGGTGGTGATAGTGACCACAACTCTTCCTCTTCACGCTCATGTACTGCCTGATCCAGCACTCTTCGCAGGGCACGCTCCAGGAAGAAAACAAATGATATGATGTCGCTGATGGTGCCTTCGGTGCGACTGACTAGGTTTGTCACCTCCTCAAAAGGACGCATGAGCCTACAGGCATTGTGCATGAGCGTCCAGTAACGTGGCAAAAAAATTCCCAGCTCCGCAGAGGCTGTCCTAGCACCCCGGTCATAGAAATACTCGTTAACAGATTTTTCTTGTTGGAGCAGGCGGTCGAACATTAGGAGTGTTGAATTCCAATGTGTCAGGCTGTCGCAAATCAAGCGCCTCACTGGCATGTTGTTTCGCAGATGGATATCTGAAAAGTGCGCCATGGCCATGTAGGAACGCCTCAAATGGCCACACACCTTCCTGGCCTGCTTCAGGATGTCCTGTAAGCCTGGGTACTTATGCACAAAGCGTTGTACGATCAGATTACACACATGTGCCATGCACGGCACATGTGTCAACTTGCCCATTTTCAATGCCGCCACCAAATTATTTTCGTTGTCAGAAACCACTTTGCCAATCTCCAGTTGGTGCGGAGTCAGCCACTGATCCACCTGTGCGTTCAGGGCAGACAGGAGTGCTGGTCTCTGCTTTCAGGCAAGTCAACCCCAAGACGGCATGACACTGCCATATCCGGGATGTGGAATAGTACCTGGGGAGCTGGGGGGGGGTGCCGTTGATGTGGAGCAAGAAGCAGCAGCAAAAGGAGGACTCAGCCGAGGAGGTTATGGAAGAGGATGGAGTAGGAGGAGTAGAGGAGGTGGCAGCAGGCCTGCCTGCAAGTCGTGGCGGTGTCACCAACTCCTCTGCAGATCCACGCATTCCATGCTTGGCAGTCATCAGCAGGTTTACCCAATGCGCAGTGTAGGTGATATACCTGCCCTGACCATGCTTTGCAGACCAGGTATCAGTGGTCAGATGGACCCTTGCCCCAACACTGTGTGCCAGACATGCCATTACTTCCTTTTGCACAATCGAGTACAGGTTGGGGATTGCCTTTTGTGAAAAGAAATTTCGGCCGGGTACCTTCCACTGCGGTGTCCCAATAGCTACAAATTTTTTGAACGCCTCAGACTCCACCAGCTTGTATGGTAAAAGCTGGCGGGCTAAGAGTTCAGACAAGCCAGCTGTCAGACGCCGGGCAAGGGGGTGACTTTGTGACATTGGCTTCTTACGCTCAAACATGTCCTTGACAGACACCTGACTGTGGGCAGATGAGCAGGAAATGCTCCGGAAGAGAGACGGAGTGGCGGATGGTTGAGAGGGGGCAAGGAGGACAGCAGTGCTTGACGTGGCTGAAGATGCTGGACCAGGAGGAGGATGGCGGCTTTGAGTTTGTGTGCTGCTTGTACTCATGTGTTGATCCCATAGGCGTTTGTGATGTGCGATCATGTGCCTTTGCAAAGCAGTTGTACCTAGGTGGGTGTTGGACTTCCCACGACTTGCACAGGTTGCAAATGGCATCGCTGTTGTCAGAGGCAGGCACACAAAAAAAATGCCACACTACTGAGCTCTGCGATGACGGCATTCTGGTGGTGGCAACAGCATGCGTTGATTGGCGTGCTGTCTGGCTGACCCCGGGTGCCGATGCATGCTGTCTGATTGTGCCACTAGCTCCTTGCGATGACCTTCCCCTGCTTCCAACTCATCTCCTCCTCCTCCTCTCTGTCTCCCCATCTGAATTCCCCCTGTTCTTCTCTTCTAGCGGGCACCCACGTGACATCCACGGACGCATCGTCATCATCAACCGCTTCACTTGTATCTGACAAATCAACAAAGGAAGCAGCAGCGGGTACAACATCATCATCATCACACCGTAAGTCCATGTCTGTAATGCTGCCTGACTGAGACATATCACTGTTATCTACATCCTCTGTCAATGATGGTTGCGCATCACTCATTTCTTCCAACTGATGTGTAAATAACTCCTCTGACAGATCAAGTGAAGCGGCTGTGGTGCTAGTGTTGGAGGTGGTGGCAGGCGGGCGAGTGGTAACTTGAGAGGTGCCCGAAGATAAGCTGGAGGAGGATGGTGCGTCAAGGTTCGGAGCGGAAGCTATAGAAGATTGGGTGTCCTGTGTTAAAAAGTCAACTATGTCCTCAGAACTTTTCGAGTTCATGGTACGTGGCCTCTGAACACTGGGCATTATTCTAGGGCCAAAGGGAATCACAGCACCACGACCATGACGGCACCTGCGGGGTGGCCTGCCTCTGCCTGTCATTTTTTTTTAATGTACACTTACACTACTATTAAACAAGATATGAGTGGTGCCACTGGGCAAGTGGGCACAGTATACGCTGTGAGCCTGACACAAAAAAGCAGACTGATGTTTCACAGTCCAAAAAGTTTTTTTTTGTTTTAAATGTACACTTACACTACTATTAAACAAGATATGAGTGGTGGCACTGGGCAAGGTGGCACAGTATACGCTGTGAGCCCGACACAAAAAAGCAGACTGATGTTTCACAGTCCAAAAAGTTTTTTTTGTTTTAAATGTACACTTACACTACTATTAAACAAGATATGAGTGGTGGCACTGGGCAAGTGGGCACAGTATACGCTGTGAGCCTGGCACACACGCTGGCAGGCAGGCAACTGCAATTAGATTACACAAGCAGACTGATGTTTCACAGTCAAAAAAGTTTTTTTTTTCAATTTACACTACTGTTACACCAGATATGAGTGGTGGCACTGGGCAAGTGGGCACAGTATACGCTCTGAGCCTGGCCCACACGCTGGCAGGCAGGCAACTGCAATTAGATTACACTAGCAGACTGATGTTTCACAGTCAAAAAAGTTTTTTTTTTTAATTTACACTATTGTTACAACAGATATGAGTGGTGGTACTGGGCAAGTGGGCCTGGCACACACGCTGGCAGGCAGGCAACTGCAATTAGATTACACAAGCAGACTGATGTTTCACAGTCAAAAAAGTTTTTTTTTTTAATTTACACTACTGTTACACCAGATATGAGTGGTGGCACTGGGCAAGTGGGCACAGTATACGCTGTGAGCTTGGCACACACGCTGGCAGGCAGGCAACTGCAATTAGATTACACTAGCAGACTGATGTTTCACAGTCAAAAAAGTTTTTTTTTTTTTTAAATTTACACTACTGTTACACCAGATATGAGTGGTGGCTCTGGGCAAGTGGCTTGGCAGGCAGGTAACTGCAATTAGATTACACAAGAAAAAAAACAAAAAAACAGAATGATGTTCTAGCCCTAAAAAGGGCTTTTTGGGGTGCTGTCCTTACAGCAGAGATCAGATGAGTCCTTCAGGACTGTAGTGGACACTGAATACACTAGCCTAGCTATAAATTTCCCTATTAAATCAGCAGCAGCTACACTGTCCCTCCTCTCACTACGAATGCAGCTTCCGAATGAATCTAAAATGGCTGCTGTCCAGGAGCTGGGAGGGTCTGGGAGGGAGGGTCTGCTGCTGATTGGCTGGAATGTGTCTGCAGACTGTGAGATACAGGGTCAAAGTTTACTCAATGATGACGAATAGGGGGCGGATCGAACATCGCATATGTTTTCCCGCCGTTGCGAACGCGAAGAAGCTATGTTCGCCGGGAACTATTCGCCGGCGAACAATTCGCAACATCACTAGTGCCTAATATAGATAACATTGTGCACACTCCCGTTGAATTATTTATTTTTATATATATTCACCTTGAACAGATATGAATAGCAAAATGAAGAAATGGCTGCAGCACTCAAAGTTGTATTTTAAAATTTTATTACAAGCAGTGACATACAGGCGACGTTTCGGGCTTTCGCCCTTTCTCAAGCCTTGTGTGTATATATATATATATATATATATATATATATATATATGTGTGTGTGTGTGTGTGAATTGGGCTTAATTACAAGCGTCACACTATTCTTGGTGCACTTTAACACAGTTTTACAACTTGAAAGTAAACGCAACCACTAAAGCACAAATTAAGTTAGTGCGACTGAAGACGTCACATAAAGGGTAAAAAAAAAATGTGCACCAAACACTACATAAATACATTAAAATAATTTTTTACACCTATATCTATATATATATATATATATATATATATATGTATATATATATATATATATATATATATATATATCTATATTTATATATATATATATATATATATATATATATATATATATATATATATATATATATATATATATATATATATATATAAATATATCTATACACTGTCTAATAATATATTATTTTTATAAGGGATCAAAGATATAGTGTATATTAGAAGGTGTTTAAATGGAAAGGGTGATAATGGATATATATATATATATATATATACACACACACACACACACACACATTCTTTTGAGCCTTTCCCAGTCAAACACCTTGACATATACCATATCCCTACCCATTTTAAACATATTTCAATACTGAACTTATACTGAATTTTATATTTAATACAGTATATACAAAAATCATTTTCAACTTTTAAGATGAGCAACATTCATTTTTTTTATTCTTCCCTGTTTTTGTTGTTAATACCTCTTAAAATTGTGCTTGTTCCGCACCTACCCAAGAGAAACATAGCAATGGTTTAATTTAAAGGGACAGTAAAGTCAAAATTAAATATTCACAATTTAGGTAGAACATGCAATTGAAATAACCTTCCAATTTACTTCTATTTTGCTTAGTAATCTTGGTGATCTTTTTTTAAACAGTAATTGTAGGTAAACTCACGAGTCATTAGCCATCTGGCAGCAGTGTTTGCAGCAATGTTTTTGTTATATTATACATAGTTGCAAACTCTGCTGCCATAGAGGGTCTGTACCATTCTATAGCAGCAGTTGTTGTATGTGTAACATTGCTATAAACCTTGTTCCTGCTATAAACCTTGTTCCAAACACTGCTTCCAAAGTGCTTAAGACACATGCATGCTCCTGAACTCCCATATGATTATCTTTAACAAAGGATAGCAAAAGAACAAAGCAAAATCGATGATAGAAATACATTGGAATGTTTTTTAAATTGTTATGTTCTGTCCAATTAATTTAAAGGTATCCTAAACTCAGGTTTTTTCTTTCATGATTCGGATAGAGCATGCAATTTTAAGCAACTTTCTAATTTACTCCTTGGTATCTTTTTTGAAAAGCAGGAATGTAAGATTAGTAGCCGGCCCATTTTAGGTTCACTACCTGGGTAGCACTTGCTGATTGGTGGCTAAATGTAACCACCATTCAGCAAGCGCTATCCAGGGTGCTAAACCAAAAATTGTCCGACTCCTAAGCTTTCATTCCTGCTTTTTCAAATAAAGATACAAAGAGAACAAAGAAAAAAGGATAATAGGCGTAAATTAGAAAGTTGCTTAAAACTGCATGCTCTATCCGAATCAAAAAATAAAAAAGTTGAGTTTAGTATCCCTTTAAGTTTAATTTTGACTTTACTGTCCCTTTAACTTAAGCTGCAACAATCTTCACAGTGACTGGCTAGATCAGAACAAAAGCAAATTTATCACATTATATGATTATTTACTGAGACAAGTAACATTCATTCATCCAGGCTTTTGATGGGTCATATCACTACTCTTCATTTGCCAAAATTTGGAAATTGTGCTTAGAGAACGATAACATTAAAGGGACATGAAACCTAATTTTGTTTCTTTCATGATATAGAAAGAGCATACAATTCTAAACAACTTTCCATTTTACTTCCATTAACAAATGTGCAGTCTTTCTATATTTACACTTTTGGAATCACCAGTTCCCTTACATTACAGATGAAAGGACAAGCATATGGTGTTAAGAACATCAACACATTATAAGTCGGCCCGTGTATGTTTAAATATATATTGAGCTATTAATACTAGGGGCTGAATTAACAAGGGCCGAATGGCCCTCAATGTTACTGTTTCCGTGCGAGCCTGAGTCTTGCCGGAAACAGGAGTTAAGAAGGAGTGGTCTTAAGACCGCTGCTCCTTAACTCGTATGCCTCCTCTGAGGTGGCGGACATTAATCGCCCAATCGCATACGATCCGGTTGATTGACACCCTCTACTAGCAGCCCCATTGGCCGTGAATCTGCAGGGGGCGGCATTGCACAAGCAGTTCACCAGAACTGCTTGCACAATAAAAAATACTGACAGAGTATGCTGTCGGCATTTATCGATGTGCAGCGGACATGATCCGCTACAGCAGATGATGTCCGCTCGCACTTTGTTAAATCGGCCCCTAGGGGTTGTTTAAGTGACTGATCGATTATACTGTAATTTACTATCCTTTACATTGGGCCTGTAATAGCACAGCACTGAGTTTTTTTTTTAAGTTTTTGTATTCTCTCTCTAATATTCTTGTTAGAAACAGAGAACAAACAAATGATGCAAACAAAAGTAGCAGAGTGAGCTAGCGTGAGTGGAGACCGCTATTACTAGCGCAATATGCAGAGTTAGTATAAGTATAAAAGGGATAATATCACTATTGTGCTTATGTCGTAACCCAAGCCATTTGCTGTTGCTGCCAAGCAAAAAAGAAAGTAGAGCCAACCGGATATATGATGGTTAGATGGTAGTAGATAAAGGCGTATTTGTCAGGAAAGCCAGGTCCTGCATAATCAGATGCCTGTGTTTATCATAACAACAGTCCTGTTGCTCTCTTTCTAATGAATGATACAAGTGCAGTGGCAAGCCTGAGCAGTGGAGAAACAGGTCTAGTAAGCAGGCAGATGTTCAGTCAGTGCGTTAGGGTAGGGTACAGATGCTAGGTGGGGTAACGCTCATACAAAATAACAGGGCTCATATGTAACTAGAGAACCCGTTATGTGAGAAATAAGTCCCAAACCATAATAGGATGCAAACTGTAATTACTCACTGCCCTAGGTATGTCCGCTTGGTTCGTCCGTTTAAAACATCCTGCTGCACATCCCGATGTAAGTCGCCATAGTAGTATTCGTGTTCCCAGCTCTAACTCTGCTCAGCTGGTCTCCACACTCGCACGCTGCTCAGCTCCTCCTTCAGGCGTGACGTCACCCGGCAGGGGGATCCGATGTCGCTGTGAACAGTAAATGTGGATTGGAGTCCCAGTACTCCAAGTAAAATGTAGCAAAAAATCCAAGAAATGTTCCAGCCGACCAGAGTGTATAGATAGATAAAAAGTGAACTTTATTAGGACCAATTAAAAATATATACAAAAATAGGCAGACTCCTGTGAAACAGTGGGAGTTAGAAAAAGGTCTGACCGGTTTCAGCCAAGTAGGCTGTAGTCATAGACGTGTTGCACCTATGCAGGTGCAATCTATTTAAAACTCTTAACTCCTCCCCAAGGAGGTGATAAAAGAAAAGGAGACAAACACCCACTGTTTAACCCCTTAAAGGTAATGTATGAAATAGTAACTAGATATGTAGACAGACTTCTTTAGGCATAAACATTATGTAAAAAATGACATGTGAAAAATGACAAATAGTTATGCATGAACCAATAGTATAACAATATAACAGTCTAAAAAGTAGCCACCCCGATATATATATATATATATATATAATTTGTTATTATATTATTTGGATACACTTTATTTATTTATTGTTGTTTTTGTGTAAATCGGGGTGGCTACTTTTTAGACTGTTATATTGTTATACTATTGGTTCATGCATAACTATTTGTCATTTTTCACATGTCATTTTTTACATAATGTTTATGCCTAAAGAAGTCTGTCTACATATCTAGTTACTATTTCATACATTACCTTTAAGGGGTTAAACAGTGGGTGTTTGTCTCCTTTTCTTTTATCACCTCCTTGGGGAGGAGTTAAGAGTTTTAAATAGATTGCACCTGCATAGGTGCAACACGTCTATGACTACAGCCTACTTGGCTGAAACCGGTCAGACCTTTTTCTAACTCCCACTGTTTCACAGGAGTCTGCCTATTTTTGTATATATTTTTAATTGGTCCTAATAAAGTTCACTTTTTATCTATCTATACACTCTGGTCGGCTGGAACATTTCTTGGATTTTTTGCTACAATATTCTTGTTAACCCTGTGAAATGCACTAGAGGTTAAAGGGGTGTGTAGCAGCAAGTAAATACTGTATCACTGAATCACTACTGTTAATTCTGTGCTAGCAGTTAAAGGGGGGCAGGCAAGCTGCAAGTAAATAATTTTCCTCTAAACCCCAACACAGTTTTAAGCCTGTGCCTCTGCTCAAGTACAACACTGACTGTGCTAGCGGTTGTAGGGGAGGTGCAAACAAAAAGAAAACTCAGATAAAATGTATTGGCTGTGATTAATGTTTTCTAAACTGGCACTGTCCTTATACTGTAGGGCAGATTTTTCATGCCCCGTATGCTGCGGTGGCGGACAGCAATCATCCTGATCAGATACGATCTGGGTGATTGACACCTCTTGTGGCCACGAATGTGCAGGGGGTGGTATTGCACAAGCATTTCACGAGAAATGCTTGTGCAATGATACGCTGTCGCTACAGAGGATCATGTCCACCTGCCCAATGTTAAATCGGCCCTTGTGTGTCAAATGCAGTGTACATTGTACACAGCAATTCATCTGCCTCCTCTCACAGCCTGATCAAAGAGTACAGTGTTTGACAGCTGTGCTAGTGGTTGGAGAGGTCAGCACATTAGTGAGGGCTAGAGTTATTTATATTTATATATTTTTTAATAAAATAAAATATAATTAATGGTACACCATGACCAAAAAATATTATGCCTAAAAAAGATAAGAGGCAGTCTTCAAAGGCTTAGAAATCCATTTATGAGCCTACCTAGGTTTAGCTTTTAACAAAGAATACAAAGAAAAGAAAGCAAATATTATGATAAAAGTAAATTAGAAAGTTGTTTAAAAATGCATGCCCTATCTGAATTATAAAAGTTAATTTTTGACTTGACTGTCCCTTTAACCCCTTAAGGACTGGGCACTTCAGACAAAAACTTCCCCACAAGACCAGAGCATTTTTAACATTTTTGCCATCACTACATTTAAATATAAATAGAGCCTTTTTTTCTTTATATTTACCTATCAAAACTATTTTTTTTTAGTAGAAAACCCAAAGTATTGATCTAGGCCCATTTTGGTATATTCCATGCCAAAATTTCACTGCCAAATGCGATCAAATAAAAAAAAAAATGTTAACTTTTTCACAATTTAGGTTTCTCACTGAAATTATTTACAAACAGCTTGTACAATCATGGCACAAATAGTTGTAAATTCTTCTCTGGGATCCCCTTTGTTAAGAAATAGCAGACATATATGGCTTTAGCATTGCATTTTGGTAATTAGAAGGCTGCTAAATGCTGCTGCGCACTACACTTGTATTATGCCCAGCAGTTAAGGGGTTAATTAGGTAGCTTGTAGTGTTAATTTTAGCTTTAGTGTAGAGATAAGCTTCCGACCTGACACATCCCTCCCCCTAATCCCTCCCTGACCCCTCTCAAACAGCTCTCTTCCCTCCCCAACCCAACAATTGTTTCACCCCATCCTAAGTACTGGCAGAAAGTCTGTCAGTACTCAAAAAAAAAGCTGCTTTTTTTATTTATATTTTAAAAAAATATATATTTTTTGCAGTGTAGGATCCCCTTTTACTCTAACCTTCCTGATCCCCTCCCAAATAGCTCTCTAACCCTCCCCCCTCTACCTATTTGCTGCCATCTTAGGTACTGGCAGCTGTCTGCCAGTACCCAGTTTGCCTCAATTATGCATTTTTTTTAAAAGAAAACATTAACCATTTTTTCTGTAGTGTAGCTGCCCCCCCCCCCATTACCCTACCCCCCTCCCAGATCCCTTTCCCACAATGGATCCCAAATAGGATCCCCCTTATTGCCCTTCCTCCCTCCTTCCCGGCTTTTTTTCCCTATCTGTGTAGCGAGGCGTAGTGGTCCCACCCTCCTTCTGCCCCCTCCAGTGATGGGCCGCCCACCCGCCTTCGACTTACGCTCCCACCCACCAATGATTGGCACCACTGCTGGCCCTCTCTGCATTAATAACCCTGCAAATATTTTTCAGGGTACGACACTTGTCGTTAAGGGGTAACCTTCAGCATGAACATCAGAGGAATTCTGGCACTCACCTGCAAGCACTCAACTAAGATTAAAAGCAAAACTGGTAGAGTTAGTTACCACATCTGGCCAAATGGGTCAAGCCCAGGAACCATGTCAAGGTCTCTCCTCATCCTGGGTCCAAAATACAGCCAAACAATGCAATCTCTCAATCAAACTGGGACCCTCCCAAAGGTGCACAAGCTTATGTAATCTCCCATGATACATACAACACAGAAGTGGACTGCACTCTCAGACTAGACTGGGTACACATCCTATGACCCTGCAACATCCTGTGATCCTGCATACCCTCAATAGCACTCTTAGTACAGTCCCCAAAGCCCCAGGCATTTAACCCCAGAAAAGTCTGGGTGCAGAGCCCATAGGGAAAATTACAAAACAAATTAACAAAACACACAGAGAAAGTCTGGCACTCACTTGCAAGCTGGAAGAGTTAGTTACAGCATCTGGCCAAATGGGTCAAGCCCAGGAACCACGTCAAGGAGGTCTCTCCCCATTCTGGTTCCCAAATACAGTCAAACAATGCAAGCTCTCAAACAAACTGGGACCCACACCCTCTTTGCATATGGTTAGCCAATGTGAAACATCTTATTATGCAGTATTGTTTCATATTTTTTTTATTTTAAACCATAACAAAAGGAACAAATTAAGTATTTTTAATAAAATTATTATAAATTCAAGAGGTAGTGACCTATGACCCACAAACTCAGCACCATTTATTATGTGACATAGCCATATAAACAAGCCCAGCGCTGTATGTGATATAACCATATGCACAAGCACCGTGCTGTATATTGGTACCCTGTATTATGTCATATAATCCTAAACACAAGTCACACACCATATCACATAACCCTACACCCAAGCTTATTGATGTATAACATAACCCAATAAACAAGCCCACAGTTGTATATCACATAATTCTATACACAACCAAGGTAGCATATACTAAGACTGTACATCACTTAACTTAATACGATGTCCAGCAGCATAAATTATGTCACATAACACTATACACAAGCCAAACAAGTTGGCCTCCATATATGATGTCACATAATTTTGTACACAAGCCCATCACTGTCAGTCACATAACTAAAAATAAGTAAAAAAAAGTATACCACATAAAGTGATACATAATTCTGGTGCACTATTTTATGTCACATAACCATATACACAAGCCCATAGCTGTAATACAGAGCCCACATAAACAAAATGCTTACACACAAGCTCACAATCATATGTCACTCAACTTTATAGAAAGTTCAGATCCATAAATAATGCCACCTAACCTTATACAAAAGCTCATGGTCATGTAGTATGTCATTTAATTTTATCAGAGCTCGTCAATCATCCTTATGCTATGTGATATAAAATTTTAAACAACCTCAGACCTGCATATAACAGAACCTTATACACAAGCTCTGCTTTGTATATTATGTCATGTAACATAATACATATGCTGAGAGGCATATCTTGCTTTGTTGCTGGGGTCCAGGAGTCACAGACGATGCTTTACTACTGCTAATGTTTTACAAAAATTCATATGACAGCACATAAAGTGACAGGACTGTTTAAGCCTAATAAGGGGAAGGACTAAAGGGCATCCCTTTAGTTGTCATAGCAACACAAGCTTTCTTGACCTGGTCTTTTTTATGACATAACAGTAATATGACATCATAACCCTCTCTGTTCTTAAAATAAGTAGCTGAGAATGTAATAATTCAATTGTCACTTGACTCCTGTTCAGTGAAGACTCTCTACTTTTTCTTGGTCTTTAGACTTGCAATTATTTAATTTATTTGCTGAGTATAAACATCTACTCAGTATTTTACTAGAGTGTAGAACAACACACTTCCTGGTTTCAACATCTCTCAGGCTATCCTTTGACAATCCAGCAGGTGTGTATTTCACAAAGGTGGTAAGTATTTGATATACATTATTTGATTTAAAGTGACATAAAACGCCTTATAATTACAAAACATTACTGTAATCTTGCAATAAAGTATCATAATAATGAAGTGTGAAAACGTTTTAAATACACTAACACCAGGGTTTAGGTCCTACAAAAAAACTGTGGGAACTCAACAAGACACCAAGATTTCTATCCCCCCTCATAATTAATATTGTTTTATGCTTTGCTTTCTTGGTTTTCTTTGTTGAATATTTACACATAGGTAAGTTTATGTGCTAATTTCTAAGCCGTTGAACTGCCTCTTATCTCTGCCTCTTATCTCAGTGCAATTTGACAGGTTTTTTTTACAGTTAGACAGTGCTAGTTCATGTGCTATATATATATATGTGTGTGTGTGTATATTGGGCTCAATTACAAGCGTCACACTATTGTTGGTGCCCTTTAACACAGTTATAAAACTTGAAAGTAAACGCAACCACTAAAGCACAAATTAAGTTAGTGCGACTGAAGACGTCAAATAAAGGGTTAAAAAAATGTGCACCAAACACTTCATAAATACATTAAAACAAATATATGTGTGTGTGTATATATGTGTATTTACATGTGTATTTATGTATACAAATATTTAGACATGTATGTGTGTATATATATATATATATATATATATATATTTCATGTAATTGGCAAGAGTCCATGAGCTAGTGACATATGGGATATACAATCCTACCAGGAGGGGCAAAGTTTCCCAAACCTCAAAATGCCTATAAATACACCCCTCACCACACCCACAATTCAGTTTTACAAACTTTGCCTCCTATGGAGGTGGTGAAGTAAGTTTGTGCTAAGATTTCTACGTTGATATGCGCTTCTCAGCATTGTTGAAGCCCGATTCCTCTCAGAGTACAGAGAATGTCAGAGGGACGTGAAGGGAGTATCACTTATTTGAATTTCATAGGTTCTCTGTTATCGGTCGTAGAGATTCATCTCCTACCTCCCTTTTCAGATCGACGATATACTCTCAATTTACCATTACCTCTACTAATAACTGTTTTAGTACTGGTTTGGCTATCTGCTATAAGTGGATGGGTGTCTTTTGGTAAGTATGTTTTCATTACTTAAGACACTCTCAGCTATGGTTTGGCACTTTATGCATTTATATAAAGTTCTAAATATATGTATTGTACTTATATTTGCCATGAGTCAGGTTCATGAATTTCCTTCTGCAGACTGTCAGTTTCATATTTGGGGAATATAAACATTTTAAGAAATGCATTTCTTACCTGGGGTTTAGTCTTTTTTTCAATTGACAAATTCTTGCAATTGTGGGTATTAGGCCCGCGGGTGCGTCATATGCTAAACTTTATTGCGTCATTCTTGGCGCGAAAATATTTTTGGCGCGGAAAAATACGTTTATGACGCAACTTTGTCATTTCTGGCGTCATACGTGACGCCGAGAACTTTCACACGGCGGCGTCATTAGTGACACGAGTGTGTCATTTCCGGTTATTTTTGGTGCCAAAAAAAGTTTACGTTACGTTGGGCGTCATACTTGGCGCCAAACTTTTTCATTATTTCAATACCCCTTGTATGTTTGCCTCTTGCTTTTTTTTCTCTATCAGAGGCCTATGCTATTGCATTTTTTTCCCATTCCTGAAACTGTCATATAAGGAAATAGATAATTTTGCTTTATATGTTGTTTTTTCTCTTACATTGTGCAAGATGTCCCAATCTGATCCTGTCTCAGAAGTTTCTGCTGGAACATTGCTGCCTGACATCGGTTCTACCAAAGCTAAGTGCATTTGTTGTAAAATTGTAGAAATTATTTCACCGAATGTCATTTGTAATAATTGTCATGATAAACTTTTACATGCAGATAGTGTTTCCATCAGTAATAGTACATTGCCAGTTGCAGTTCCTTCAACTTCTAATGTGCATGATGTACCTGTAATTTTAAAGAATTTGTTTCTGATTCTATTCTGAAGGCTTTGTCTGCATTTCCACCTTCTAATAAACGTAAAAGGTCTTTTAAAACTTCTCATTTAGCTGATGAAATTTCAAATGACCAACAACATAATAATTTATCCTCTTCTGATGAGGATCTATCTGAGACAGAAGATCCTTCCTCCGACATTGACACTGACAAATCTATTAATTTATTTAAAATAGAGTATATGCGTTCTTTATTAAAAGAAGTGTTAATAACTTTGGATATTGAGGTAACCAGTCCTATTGACGTTCAGTCTAATAAACGTTTAAATGCTGTTTTTAAACCTCCTGTGGTTTCTCCAGGGGTTTTTCCTATTCCTGAGGCTATTTCTGATATGATTTCTAGGGAATGGAATAAGCCAGGTACTTCTTTTATTCCTTCTTCAAGGTTTAAAAAATTGTATCCTTTACCAGCAAAATCTATAGAGTTTTGGGAAAAAATCCCCAAAGTTGATGGGGCTATTTCTACTCTTGCTAAATGTACCACTATTCCTATGGAAGATAGTACTTCCTTTAAGGATCCTTTAGATAGGAAGCTTGAATCTTATCTAAGGAAGGCCTATTTATATTCAGGTCATCTTCTCAGACCTGCTATTTCTTTGGCTGATGTTGTGGCTGCATCAACTTTCTGGTTGGAGAATTTAGCGCAACAAGAATTGGATTCTGGCATATCTAGCATTATTCGCTTACTGCAACATGCTAATCATTTTATTTGTGATGCCATTTTTGATATTATCAAAATTGATGTTAGATCCATGTCTTTAGCTGTATTAGCTAGAAAAGCTTTGTGGCTTAAATCTTGGAATGCTGGTATGACATCTAAATCTAGATTACTATCTCTTTCTTTCCAAGGTAATGATTTATTTGGTTCTCAGTTGGATTCTATTATTTCAACTATCACTGGGGGAAAATGAGTTTTTCTGCCTCAGGATAAAAAATCTAAGGGTAAATCTAAGGCTTCTAACCGTTTTCGTTCCTTTCGTCAGAATAAGGAACAAAAACTCAATCCTCCCCCCAAGGAATCTGCTTCCAATTGGAAGCCTTCCTCAAATTGGAATAAATCCAAGCCATTTAGGAAACCAAAGTCAGCCCCTAAGTCCACATGAAGGTGCAGCCCTCATTCCAGCTCAGCTGATAGGGGGCAGATTAAGGTTTTTCAAGGATTTTTGGATAAAATCTGTCCAAAATCATTGGATGCAGAGCATTGTCTCTCAAGGGTATCGAATAGGATTCAGAGTAAGACCTCCTGTGAGAAGATTTTTTCTCTCACGTATCCCTGTAAATCCAGTAAAAGCTCAGGCTTTTCTGAAGTGTGTTTCAGACCTGGAGTCTTCAGGGGTAATCATGCCAGTTCCTCCTCAGGAACAAGGTTTGGGGTTTTATTCAAACCTATTCATTGTACCAAAGAAAGAAAATTTATTCAGATAAGTTCTGGATCTGAAAATTTTGAATCGTTCTGTAAGAGTACCAACTTTCAAGATGGTGACTATAAGGACTATTCTGCCTTTTATTCAGCAAGGAAATTATATGTCCACAATAGACTTGCAGGATGCATACCTTCATATTCCGATTCATCCAGAACACTATCAGTTTCTGAGATTCTCTTTTCTAGACAAGCATTACCAATTTGTTGCTCTTCCATTTGGCCTAGCAACAGCTCCAAGAATCATTTCAAAGGTTCTGGGTGCCCTACTATCTGTAATCAGAGAACAGGGTATTGCGGTGTTTACTTATTTGGACGATATCTTGGTACTAGCTCAGTCTTTACGTACTGCAGAATCTCACACAAATCAACTAGTGTTGTTTCTTCGGAAACATGGTTGGAGGATCAATTTACCAAAAAGTTTCTTGATTCCCCAGACAAGGGTCACCTTTTTATGCTTCCAGATAGATTCAGTGTCCATGACTCTGTCTCTAACAGACAAGAGACGTTTAAAATTGGTTGCAGCATGCTAGCACCTTCAGTCTCAGTCATTCCCTTCAGTGGCTATGTGCATGGAAGTTTTAGGTCTCATTACTGCAGCATTGGACGCGATCCCCTTTGCTCGTTTTCACATGAGACCTCTACAGCTTTGTATGCTGAATCAATGGTGCAGGGATTATACAAAGATATCACAATTAATATCCTTGAATCCCAATGTACGACACTCTCTGACATGGTGGATAGATCACCATCGTTTGGTTCAAGGGGCTTCTTTTGTTCGGCCAACCTGGACTGTGATCTCAACAGATGCAAGTCTTTCAGGTTGGGGAGCTGTTTGGGGATCTCTGACAGCACAAGGGGTTTGGAAATCTCAAGAGGCGAGATTAACAATAAATATTTTAGAACTCCGTGCAATTCTCAGGGCTCTTCAGTTCTGGCCTCTGCTAAAGAGAGAACCGTTCATTTGTTTTCAGACAGACAATATCACAACTGTGGCTTATGTCAATCATCAGGATGTGACTCACAGTCCCCAAGCTATGAAAGAAGTATCTCGGATACTTGCTTGGGCAGAATCCAGCTCCTGTCTAATCTCTGCGGTGCATATCCCAGGTGTAGACAATTGGGAGGCGGATTATATCAGCCGCCAGACCTTACATCCAGGGGAGTGGTCTCTCCATCCAGATGTGTTTTCTCAGATTGTTCAGATGTGGGGTCTTCCAGAGATAGATCTCATGGCCTCTCATCTAAACAAGAAACTTCCCAGATACCTGTCCAGGTCCAGGGATGTTCAGGCGGAAGCAGTGGATGCGCTGACACTTCCTTGGTGTTATCATCCTGCTTACATCTTCCCGCCTCTAGTTCTCCTTCCAAGAGTGATCTCCAAAATCATCATGGAACAGTCTTTTGTGTTGCTGGTGGCTCCAGCATGGCCACACAGGTTTTGGTATGCGGATCTGGTTCGGATGTCCAGTTGCCCGCCTTGGCCACTTCCGTTACGGCCGGACCTACTATCTCAAGGTCCGTTTTTCCAACAGGATCTCAAATCATTAAATTTGAAGGTATGGAAATTGAACACTTAGTTCTAAATCATAGAGGTTTCTCTGACTCAGTGATTAATACTATGTTACAAGCTCGTAAACTGTCTCTAGAAAGATTTATTATAGAGTTTGGAAGACTTACATTTCATGGTGTTCTTCTCATAAATTCTCCTGGCATTCTTTTAGAATTCCTAGAATTTTACAGTTTCTTCAAGATGGTTTGGCTAAGGTTTAAAACAAGAATTTTTTTGCGCTCTAATGCCAACCACAATAAATATTATAGATATTAAAAAACTGATGAAAATATATATATATGATAAAAATGTATATATATATATACACACACAATCCCGGTGGAATCAGTCTATTATCAAGAATTGTCCGTATAGTCTCAAAATAGGGATACACAAAAAAGACTTGACCACAGTACCTTGTAATGGAGTAAATTGGTTTAAAGGTTAAACTCTTGCAGCTGGTGTTTTGCAAGTTTTTTCTTTGGAATGCTATCCCAAACGTTTCCTCTGTGAAAAGGATTAAATTCCAATTGTTGTGCCTTTATAGTGCAGCCTTGTTCCAGCCAGCAATTCACCGGTCTTGACTCAGAAGTGATAACATAAAACAGAAAAGAAAAAACAGGCGCACAAAGCACGATTCAAGTGTAAAAGTTTTAATAACAAAGTAACACACGCACAGTAATAATTGCACTTACTAGATTAAAATAAAAAGTATGCATTAAAACACCACTCCTTGGGTCTGCAGCTCCTGTAACAGTGGCACAGATGGTCTTTCTCCTTACAGCTTTTGTCCAACAGCATCAGGTAATGGTGATCCGGATCCTTAACCTGAGCGTGTGACCAGCTTCTGTACACAGGTTGTTCTGCTTCCCAAAAAAGAGTGATAGTCTGCAGTGACTGGCCTGACGCGTTTCCCCCGACTTCGGCCGGGCTTTTTCAAAGGCTTAATATTGTTAAAAATGCGCCCTTTTGTTTTAAAGGCATGGTGGCCAATCAGAAAAGAGGTGTGAGTTTGATTAGCCAATGCTAAAGAGGGGTGTGTAAAAACCATAAATCTGACATCGCTGTTCGTTGGAAATGCACAGTTGGGTTAACAGCTTGTTGCTAATTACCTAAAAAAGTTGCCACAATAAGTATACATATAACGCTGACAAATTCCATACGTACAAAAACTCTGAAACATTAAAACTATAAAAATAATTGCGTGCTTCCCCATATGGTGTTTTTTGGGTGGTGTACAGTACACTGTAATTCCTACTTACATTGTCAAAGATGAAAACATACAGATATCAATTGATTATTCGTAGTTTGATACAGTGAACCTTTAGGAACAGTTCATATTAACATAATTCCACTCATTATTACAGTGGATAAGTGAGTGGATATATATAGACCAAATACATATTAAAACACTAAAAATGCTAAAATTCATTCAGATACATAAAATTATGTTGATGATGTGAAAAATGTTTAAAAGTTAATAGTGTTAAGCAAGCATTTCTAGATGATTTAAACAAAAGCTGCCACATCTATGTCAATGTTTAATCCTAGAGGCTGTAATGTCTTTAGTTTGTAAATCCACCTGGTTTCTAATTTTCTTAGTGTCAAGAGTCTATTGGGTTTTGTAGGAGGCACCTGATCTATTACTTGTACTTTCAGAGAGCTGGGATTGCTCCCATGGCATTCTAAAAAGTGTCTCGGAACACTGTGATTCTCCATTTTTTCTTTAATATTATATAAGTGTTCGTTGGTCCTACGCCTTATTTTCCTTTTTTGTACGGCCCACATACAAGAGGCCACACCCACATTCTAGTAGATACACGACATACATTGAATCACAATTGCTTTTGAAATTAATGGTATATGTTTCTGTGGACTGACTATTATGGAATGTTGGTGCTCTGTTTATGTGTTTGCACATGTTACATCTTGATTTTCCACATTTCATGGTCCCCTTCCAGTTATTTAGCCAGTTATCAACTTTTGGATTGGCATCATTTACTATGGAAGGTTTGATCTTACTGGGGGCTAGGATGTTTTTTAAGCTCCTACCTTTCTTATATGTGAACGTTGGCTTATCTTCCAGATGTGGACCTAAAACAGGGTCTGATTTAAGAAGTGGCCAGTGTTTCTTGATAATATTTTCAAGTGTTTTTGAGCCTTGGTTATATGTAGTAACCAATCTTGTAGGATTACTATTACTTGATTGTGCTCCAATCAATTATTGATCCAACTTATTCAAGCAAGAAGTGCTCATAAGAAAAGTTGGATCAATAATGTTCCGCAAAGCCAATTTTTAAGAATTAAGAGAAATTGCACTCACTCCTCAGATTATGATGTAGAAGCCAATATTTTAGAGAAAAAGTTTTTAGATAAAGGTTATAATCCAGAGGTTTTAAAACAAGCAAAATTGAAAGTGGCTGATAGAGATAGAAGTTCTTTCTTTTATAACAATAAACCTACTGATAATTCATTACCAATAGGGACCGTGATGCATGACACTTTGATTGGAGCACAATCAAGTAATAGTAATCCTACAAGATTGGTTACTACATATAACCAAGGCTCAAAAACACTTGAAAATATTATCAAGAAACACTGGCCACTTCTTAAATCAGACCCTGTTTTAGGTCCACATCTGGAAGATAAGCCAACGTTCACATATAAGAAAGGTAGGAGCTTAAAAAACATCCTAGCCCCCAGTAAGATCAAACCTTCCATAGTAAATGATGCCAATCCAAAAGTTGATAACTGGCTAAATAACTGGAAAGGGACCATGAAATGTGGAAAATCAAGATGTAACATGTGCAAACACATAAACAGAGCACCAACATTCCATAATAGTCAGTCCACAGAAACATATACCATTAATTTCAAAAGCAATTGTGATTCAATGTATGTCGTGTATCTACTAGAATGTGGGTGTGGCCTCTTGTATGTGGGCCGTACAAAAAGGAAAATAAGGCGTAGGACCAACGAACACTTATATAATATTAAAGAAAAAATGGAGAATCACAGTGTTCCGAGACACTTTTTAGAATGCCATGGGAGCAATCCCAGCTCTCTGAAAGTACAAGTAATAGATCAGGTGCCTCCTACAAAACCCAATAGACTCTTGACACTAAGAAAATTAGAAACCAGGTGGATTTACAAACTAAAGACATTACAGCCTCTAGGATTAAACATTGACATAGATGTGGCAGCTTTTGTTTAAATCATCTAGAAATGCTCGCTTAACACTATTAACTTTTAAACATTTTTCACATCATCAACATAATTTTATGTATCTGAATGAATTTTAGCATTTTTAGTGTTTTAATATGTATTTGGTCTATATATATCCACTCACTTATCCACTGTAATAATGAGTGGAATTATGTTCCTTTAAGAAAGATTTGTTGTTATATGAATTTTTTTAATCTCATAGATTACATGTTTGTATTCAAACTTGAGCACTGGGAGATCAATTATTCTTTTAGGTACTCATCCATTACTAAAAATATATGGATTTTTTTATCAGAAAATAATTGTACGAAATATTAACAATAGGTGGAATTTTGTTCTTTCAGGTATCGTTAGTCCTTTTAACTTTGGAATTTTTATCTCAATCTTTTATTTTTTCAATTTTTTAGTGTCTTCAGTAGAATAAGTTAGCACTCAAAATTAATATTTATACATTCATATATCCTATCCCGCATAATAGGTAGTTCATTGTTCTTGCAGGGAACATTCATTTCATTTTTTCAACACATTCAGAAAAACCTAGTGACTATAGACGTTCTTATTAGATAATAAAAATATAATCACCTAATCAGGGATCACCATTAAATCTCACAATGAGAAACACATAGAAAATAAACAGTTTATTATAATATTAAAGGCATTCAGCAAAACTCTATCAAATTACCTTCAATAAATTGCATCAAAGCATTCTTCCAAGAACCATTACTCTTTAAAAATATATATGCTTTGTGGTTCTCTTTAAAGGTTTCTATATGTAGTAGATACTTTTTGTGAACACAATATGAATTGTTTTAAATACAACTTTTTTTACATGGAGAGTTAATATGAACTGTTCCTAAAGGTTCACTGTATCAAACTACGAATAATCAATTGATATCTGTATGTTTTCATCTTTGACAATGTAAGTAGGAATTACAGTGTACTGTACACCACCCAAAAAACACCATATGGGGAAGCACGCAATTATTTTTATAGTTTTAATGTTTCAGAGTTTTTGTACGTATGGAATTTGTCAGCGTTATATGTATACTTATTGTGGCAACTTTTTTAGGTAATTAGCAACAAGCTGTTAACCCAACTGTGCATTTCCAACGAACAGCGATGTCAGATTTATGGTTTTTACACACCCCTCTTTAGCATTGGCTAATCAAACTCACACCTCTTTTCTGATTGGCCACCGTGCCTTTAAAACAAAAGGGCGCATTTTTAACAATATTAAGCCTTTGAAAAAGCCCGGCCGAAGTCGGGGGAAACGCGTCAGGCCAGTCACTGCAGACTATCACTCTTTTTTGGGAAGCAGAACAACCTGTGTACAGAAGCTGGTCACACGCTCAGGTTAAGGATCCGGATCACCATTACCTGATGCTGTTGGACAAAAGCTGTAAGGAGAAAGACCATCTGTGCCACTGTTACAGGAGCTGCAGACCCAAGGAGTGGTGTTTTAATGCATACTTTTTATTTTAATCTAGTAAGTGCAATTATTACTGTGCGTGTGTTACTTTGTTATTAAAACTTTTACACTTGAATCGTGCTTTGTGCGCCTGTTTTTTCTTTTCTGTTTTATGGTTTGGCTAAGGGTTTGTCTGCAAGTTCCTTGAAAGGACAAATCTTCGCTCTTTCTGTTTTATTTCACAGAAAGATTGCTATACTTCCTGATATACACTGTTTTGTACAGGCTTTAATTCGTTTTAAGCCTGTCATTAAGTCAATTTCTCCTCCTTGGAGTCTTAATTTGGTTCTGAAGGCTTTACAGGCTCCTCCATTTGAACCTATGCATTCTTTAGACATTAAACTACTTTCTTGGAAAGTGTTGTTTCTTTTGGCCATCTCTTCTGCTAGAAGAGTTTCTGAGTTATCTGCTCTATGAGTCTTTTCTGATTTTTCATCAGGATAAGGCAGTTTTGTGGACTTCTTTTAAATGTTTACCTAAGGTTGTGAATTCTAACAACATTAGTAGAAAAATTGTTGTCCCTTCTTTATGTCCTAATCCTAAGAATTCTTTGGAGAGATCCTTACATTATTTGGATGTGGTAAGAGCTTTGAAATATTATGTGGAAGCTACTAAAGATTTCAGGAAGACTTCCAGTCTATTTGTTTTATTTTCTGGTCCTAGGAAAGGTCAGAAGGCTTCTGCTATTTCCTTGGCTTCTTGGTTGAAACTTTTGATTCATCAAGCTTATTTGGAGTCGGGTCAGGCCCCGCCTCAGAGAATTACAGCTCATTCTACTAGATCAGTCTCCACTTTGTGGGCTTTTAAGAATGAAGCTTCAGTTGATCAGATTTGCAAAGCAGAAACTTGGTCCTCTATGCATACATTTACTAAATTCTACCGTTTTGATGTATTTGCTTCTTCGGAAACAGTTTTTGGTAGAAAAGTTCTTCAGGCAGCTGTTTCAGTTTGATTCTTCTGCTTTTTATTTAAGTTTTTTTCTTTCAAAAATGAAAATAAACTTATTTTTTTGGGTTGTGGATTAATTTTTTCAGCGGAATATGGCTGTTTTTATTTTTATTCCCTCCCTCTCTAGTGACTCTTGAGTGGAAGATCCACATCTTGGGTATTGATATCCCATATGTCACTAGCTCATGGACTCTTGCCAATTACATGAAAGAAAACATAATTTATGTAAGAACTCACCTGATAAATTCATTTCTTTCATATTGGCAAGAGTCCATGAGGCCCACCCTTTTTATGGTGGTTATGATTTTTTGTATAAAGCACAATTATTTCCAAATTTCCTTGGTTGATGCTTTCTACTCCTTTCTTTATCACCCCACTGCTTGGCTATTCGTTAAACTGAATTGTGGGTGTGGTGAGGGGTGTATTTATAGGCATTTTGAGGTTTGGGAAACTTTGCCCCTCCTGGTAGGATTGTATATCCCATATGTCACTAGATCATGGACTCTTGCCAATATGAAAGAAATGAATTTATCAGGTAAGTTCTTACATAAATTATGTTATATATATATATATATATATATACAGTATATATACACACATATACTTTGGAGCCTTTCCCAGTCAAACACCATGACATATACCATATCCCTACCCATTTTAAACATTTTTCAATAATAAAATTATACTGTATTTTATATTTAATACACAAAATTGATGATAGAAGTAAATTGGAAAATTGTTTAAATTGTTATAGAAGAATAGAAAAACAAGGGGCGCCAACATAGTGTGAATCAGTTTGGAACACTGGAAAGCAGTAGTTATAATAAAATCTACTCACAAGTGGAGTAGCACCTAGAACCAACTGTGTGCATACCTGCGGGCTGACATTCAGGACCAGCAGTCAGTACGCTGGGGGTCTCACCCGGGAGACCTATGAATGAATCAGAAGAGGTGAATGGAGTCGGCTATGAGTCGTCTGGTGAGCCGGATCGCCACTATGGAAATCCAAAGGGCTGTGTTGTTTGTCCCAAAAGGTAGCTGCTCACACGATCAGCCTTGTTTCCAAACGAGTTTGCAATGTCAGTGTATGGAGCAAAACGGATAAAAAAAACAAACTAGGTATAACCACTGCAAACAGTAGTAATATTAAAAAGGCACAGAAAACCGGGTCTGTCTAAAAACAAGTATTTAATTGCTACGCGTTTCTCAATCCTAAAGGACCGTTTCCTCAAGCATTATGCCTGAGGAAACGGTCCTTTACGGACTGAGAAACGCGTAGCAATTAAATACTTGTTTTTAGACAGACCCGGTTTTCTGTGCCTTTTTAATATTACTACTGTTTGCAGTGGTTATACCTAGTTTGGTTTTTTATCCGTTTTGCTCCATACACTGACATTGCAAACTCGTTTGGAAACAAGGCTGATCGTGTGAGCAGCTACCTTTTGGGACAAACAACACAGCCCTTTGGATTTCCATAGTGGCGATCCGGCTCACCAGACGACTCATAGCCGACTCCATTCACCTCTTCTGATTCATTCATAGGTCTCCCGGGTGAGACCCCCAGCGTACTGACTGCTGGTCCTGAATGTCAGCCCGCCTGTATGCACCCAGTTGGTTCTAGGTGCCACTCCACTTGTGAGTAGATTTTATTATAACTACTGCTTTCCAGTGTTCAAAACTGATTCACACTATGTTGGCGCCCCTTGTTTTTCTATTCTTCTAGATTTCCTGATTCATCACACCTTGGATTCAAGCGGAGCAAGCCATTTGTTTTGATCCTTTGAACTTTTGTTCTTTATATATCCTTTACATTGAATTTGGACTTTTTATCTCTGAACACTTATCACATATTGGACTTTGCAGTTTTTTGAGTTTAATCAATTTCAACTGTTCACACATTTTGTCGCAAGTTTTCAGGTTTTTATAATATTCAAATTGATTTTTTGTTTAGGTACAACAATTGTTTCATGATTCTCTGTTTAATGTATCACAATTGTTTCAAGTCTTATGGTTTGTAACAAGTCACACATTCTCTCCTGATTAACAAAATTTCACCCAATTATATACACATATACACTTCTACTCTTACATACTTATCTGTCACGGCTCAACTCACACGACACTAGAGGGAGCTTCATTCACATCAACACATTTTTTATCATTACTATAGCGCGTCCCCTTAGTTTTTTCTTATAGAAAGTACTCCTATACTAATTCATTTAAAGGTATCCTAAACCTAAGTTTTTTTATTTTATGATTTGGATAGAGCATGCAATTTTAAGCAACTTTCTAATTTACTCCTATTATAATTTTTTCTTCAATCTCTTGGTATCTTTATTTGAAAAGCAGGAATGTAAGCTTAGTAGCCGGCCCATTTTAGGTTCACTACCTGGGTAGCGCTTGCTGATTGGTGGCTAAATGTAACCACCATTCAGCAAGCGCTATCCAGGGTGCTGAACCAAAAAATGCCAGACTCCTAAGCTTTCATTCCTGCTTTTTCAAATAAAGATACCAAGAGAACGAAGAAAAAAGGATAATAGGAGTAAAGTTGCTTAAAACTGCATGCTCTATCCAATCAGATTGAGCTCGCATTCTATTGGCTGTTCCGATCAGCCAATAGAATGCGAGCTCAATCTGATTGGCTGATTGGATCAGCCAATCGGATTGAACTTGAATCTGATTGGCTGATTCAATCAGCCAATCAGATTTTTTTAACTTAATTCCGATTGGCTGATAGAATCCTATCAGCCAATCGGAATTCGGCGGACGCCATCTTGGATGACGTCATTTAAAGGTACATCATTCCAAGTTCAGCAGTCGGCCGGGATGGATGCTCCGCGGCGGCGGAGCGAAGAAAGAAGATTGAAGATGCCGCCGGAAGAATGAAGACTTTGCTGCCGCTTGGAGGAAGACGTCGCCGGAGGAAGAATTCTTCTTTGCCGCTTGGAGGATGACATCGCCGGAGGAAGAATTCTTCTTTGCCGCTTGGAGGAAGACATCGCCCGGATCGGATCAGGAGTTCGGCCCGGTGTGGTGAAGACAAGGTAGGGAGATCTTCAGGGGGGTAGTGTTAGGCTTTTTTAAGGGGGGTTTGGGTGGGTTTAGAATAGGGGTATGTGGGTGGTGGGTTGTAATGGGGGGGGGGTATTGTATTTCTTGTATGCAAAAGAGCTGAATTCTTTGGGGCATGCCCCACAAAAGGCCCTTTTAAGGGCTGGTAAGGTAAAGAGCTTTGAAATTTGTTGAATTTAGAATAGGGCAGGGATTTTTTTTTATTTTGGGGGTTTATTATTTTATTAGGGGGCTTAGAATAGGTGTAATTAGCTTAAATATCTTGTAATCTTTTTTTTATTTTTTATAATTTAGTGTTTGTTTTTTTTTGTAATTTAGTTTAGTTAATTTAATTGTATTTTTAGATAGATGTTAGTAGTTTATTAAATTTATTGATAGTGTAGGTGTATTTGTAACTTAGGTTAGGATTTATTTTACAGGTAATTGGGTAATTATTTTAACTAGGTAGATATTAAATAGTTAATAACTATTTAATAGCTATTATACCTAGTTAAAATAATTAACAATTTACCTGTAAAATAAATATTAACCCTAACATAGCTACAATGTAATTATTAATTATATTGTAGCTATCTTAGGGTTTATTTTATAGGTAAGTATTTAGATTTAAATAGGAATATTTTAGTTTATAAATGAATTAGATTAATTTAATATAAATTTAGTTAGGGTTAGATAGAGTTAATATAGTTAATATAAATACTATAGTAACTATATTAACTATATTAACCCTAATATAATTAGGGTTAATATAGTTAATATATATAATGTAATACCTATATTAACTATAATATACTTAGGGTTAATATAGATAATATAGCTGGCGGCGGGGTAGGTAGATTAAATTAGGGGTTAATCATTTTAATAGAGATGGCGGCGGTGTAAGGGGCTTACATTAGGGGTTAATAATTTTTATATAGGTGGCGGCGGTGTAAGGGGTCAGATTAGGGGATAGATAAGGTAGATGGCGGCGGTTTTAGAGGCTCACAGTAGGGGGTTAGTTTATGTAGATGGCGGCGGGATCCGGGAGCGGCGGTTTAGGGGGTAATAACTTTATTAGGGATTTCGGGGGGGGGGGGGATCGCGGTTGACAGGTAGATAGACATTGCGCATGCGTTAGGTGTTAGGTTTATTTTAGCAGATCGCGGTTGACAGGGAGATAGACATTGCGCATGCGTTAGGTGTTAGGTTTATTTTCTAGTTAGTTTAGGGAGTTACGGGGCTCCAATAGTCAGCGTAAGGCTTCTTACGGCTGCTTTTTGTGGCGAGGTGAAAATGGAGTAAGTTTTCTCCATTTTCGCCACGTAAGTCCTTACGCTGCATATTGGATACCAAACTGCGCGGGTTTGGTATACCTGCCTATGGCCCAAAAAACTGCGGGCGACGGCAGAAATATACGCGCGTAACTTCTAGGTTACGCCGTATATGTGATACCAAATCCGCGCAAATATTGGCGTCGCCGGTTTTTGCGGGCGACGATTTATATCGGATCGACCCCTATATGCTTATATAAGAAAACAACTTCCCCTTTAAACTCTGTCTCTCTACCAAGTTTTCCTGATGAAACCTAAAATGATATAATCTTTGATTTAATTAAAAGACAAATCAAATGTATTGCTGAATTCTTTTTACTAATTTCATTTTAGAAAATGAATGCAGTAAAAATTCTCATTAGATAAGCAAGACAATATTATATTCTTGTAGTTGTGGGGGTTTCTGGTGCACTATTTTATGTCACATAACCATATACACAAGCCCATAGCTGTAATACAGAGCCCACATAAACAAATCGCTTACACACAAGCTCACAATCATATGTCACTCAACTTTATAGAAAGTTTAGATCCATAAATAATGCCACCTAACCTTATACAAAAGCTCATGGTCATGAAGTATGTCATTTAATTTTATCAGAACTCCTCATCCTTATGCTATGTGATATAACATTTTAAACAACCTCAGACATACATATAACAGAACCTTATACACAAGCTCTGCTTTGTATATTATGTCATGTAACATAATACATATGCTGAGAGGCATATCTTGCTTTGTTGCTGAGGTCCAGGAGTCACAGAAGATGCTTTACTACTGCTAATATTTTACAAAAATTTATATGACAGCACATAAAGAGGCAGGACTGTTTAAGCCTAATAAGGGGAAGGACTAAAGGGCATCCCTTTAGTTGTCATAGCAACACAAGCTTTCATGCCCTGGTCTTTTTTATGACATAACAGTAATATGACATCATAACCCTCTCTGTTCTTAAAATAAGTAGCTGAGAATGTAATAATTCAATTGTCACTTGACTCCTGTTCAGTGAAGACTCTCTACTTTTTCTTGGTCTTTAGACTTGCAATTATTTAATTTATTTGCTGAGTATAAACATCTACTCAGTATTTTACTAGCGTGTGGAACACATTTCCTGGTTTCAACATCTCTCAGGCTATCCTTTGACAATCCAGCCAGTGTGTATTTCACAAAGGTGGTGAGTATTTGTGATACATTATTTGATTTAAAGTGACATAAAACACCTTATAATTACAAAACGTTACTGTAATCTTGCAATAAAGTATCATATTAATGAAGTGTGAAAACGTTTCAAATACACTAACACCAGGGTTCAAGTTCTACAAAAAAAACTGTGGGAACTCACCAAGATTTCTATTCCTCTCATAATTAATTTTGTTTTATGCTTTGCTTTCTTGTTTTTTTTTGGTCTTTGTTGATTATTTACACATAGGTAGGCTTATATGCTAACTTCTAAGACGTTGAACTGCCTCTCATCTCAGTGTAATTTGACATTTTTTTTTACAGTTAGACAGTGCTAGTTCATGTGCCTAATATAGATAACATTGTGCACACTCCCGTTGAGTTATTTATTTATTTATTTTTATTTTTAAATATATATATATATATACATATACAGTGAGGCCTCGGTTTACGAATTTAATTCGTTCTCCGGGTCATTTCGTATTGCGAAAAATTTGTAAACCGAAACACGGTTTCCCATAGGAATGCATTGAAAATCAATTAATGCGTTCCGGAGGTCCGAAAAAATTCAAGTAAAGTGTCCAAAAAAGGCTCCAAAAGGCTTAACAACTTGCTGCAAATGGCTCCAATGTCTCCAAAAGGCTCCACAACTTGCTGCAAATGGCTCCAAAAGGCTTAACAACTTGCTGCAAATGGCTCAAAAGGCTCAACAACTTGCTGCAAAATGGCCCCAAAACCTCTCCAACACCTCTACACTGGTACCCAAACTTCATTAATTCAATCATACTTGAGTATGCAGGGGGCACAGGGGCCACTGGTTTCGTATTGCGAAAAATATTCGTAAACCGAGGGGGGCAAACCGGCATTTTGACCGGCATTTTGTTTCGTATTGCGAAAAAAATTCGTAAACCGAGTCAAATTTTCTTCAAATTTCGATTTCGTAAACCGAAATTTCGTATACCGAGTCGTGCGTAAACCGGGGCCTCACTGTATATATATATATATATATATATATATATATATATATTGTGTGTGTGTGTGTATTGGGCTTAATTACAAGTGTCACACTATTCTTGACGCACTTTAACACAGTTTTACAACTTGAAAGTAAACGCAACCACTAAAGCACAAATTAAGTTAGTGCGACTGAAGACGTTATGTAAAGGGTTAAAAAAAAAATGTGCACCGAACACTACATAAATACATTAAAATACATTTTTACATCTATATATATATATATATATATATATATATATATATATATATATATATATATATATATATATATATATATATATATATATATATATATATATCTATACACTATCTAATAATATATTATTTTTATAAGGGATCAAAGATATACTGTATATTAGAAGGCGTTTGAATGGAAAGGGTTATAATGGATATATATATATATGTACAAATATGTGTGTATACACAGTATATATAATTATATATATATATATATTTATATTTATATATGTGTGTGTATATTTGTATTAACATGTGTATTTATGTATACAAATATTTAGACATGTATATGTGTATATATATATATATATATATATATATATATATATATATATATATATATATATATATATATATACACACACACACACATATATACTTTTGAGCCTTTCCCAGTCAAACACCTTGACATATACCATATCCCTACCCATTTTAAACATATTTCAATATTGAACTTATACTGCATTTTATATTTAATACAGTACGTACAAACATCATTTTCAACTTGTAATATGAGCAACATTCATTTTGTTTATTCTTCCCTGTTTTTGTTGTTAATACCTCTTAAAATTGTGCTTGTTCCGCACCTACCCAAGAGATACATAGCAATGGTTTAATTTAAAGGGACAGTAAAGTCAAAATTAAATATTCACAATTTAGGTAGAACATGCAATTGAAATAACCTTCCAATTTACTTCTATTTTGCTTAGTAATCTTGGTGATCTTTTTTTAAACAGTAATTCTAAGTAAACTCATGAGCCATTAGCCATCTGGCAGCAGTGTTTGCAGCAATGTTTTTTGTTATATTATACATAGTTGCAAACTCTGCTGCCATAGAGGGTCTGTACCATTCTATAGCAGCAGTTGTTGTACGTGTAACATTGCTATAAACCTTGTTCCTGCTATAAACCTTGTTCCAAACACTGCTTCCAAAGTGCTTAAGACACATGCATGCTCCTGAACTCCCATATGATTATCTTTAACAAAGGATAGCAAAAGAACAAAGCAAAATCAATGATAGAAATACATTGGAAAATTGTTTAAATTGTTATGTTCTGTCCAATTCATTTAAAGGTATTATAAACCCAGGTTTTTTCTTTCATGATTCGGATAGAGCATGCAATTTTAAGCAACTTTCTAATTTACTCCTATTATAATTTTTACTTCATTCTCTTGGTATCTTTTTTGAAAAGCAGGAATGTAAGCTTAGTAGCCGGCCCATTTTAGGTTCACTACCTGGGTAGAGCTTGCTGATTGGTGGCTAAATGTAACCACCATTCAGTAAGCGCTATCCAGGGTGCTGAACCAAAAATTGTCAGAGTCCCAATCTTTCATTCCTGCTTTTTCAAATAAAGATACCAAGAGAACAAAGAAAAAAAGAATAATAGGAGTAAATTAGAAAGCTGCTTAAAACTGCATGCTCTATCCGAATCAAAAAATAAAAAAGTTGGGTTTAGTATCCCTTTAAGTTTAATTTTGACTTTACTGTCCCTTTAACTTAAGCTGCAACAATCTTCACATTATATGATTATTTACTGAGACAAGTAACATTCATTCATCCAGGCTTTTGATGGGTCATATCACTACTCTTCATTTGCCAAAATTTGGAAATTGTGCTTAGAGAACGATAACATTAAAGGGACATGAAACCTAATTTTGTTTCTTTCATGATATAGAAAGAGCATGCAATTCTAAACAACTTTCCATTGTACTTCTATTATCTAATTTGCTTCATTCTCTTGATATCATTAGTTGAAAATCATATATAATTAGGCTCAGTAGCGGCTGATTGGTGGCTGCACATAGATGCCTTGTGTTATTGGCTCACCTATGTGCATTGCTATTTCCTCAGCAAAAGATATCTGAAGAATATATATAAGAAGTAAATTGGAATGTTATTTAAAATTGTATTTTCTATCTGCATCATGAAAGAAAAAAAAATGTGTTCCATGTCCCTTTAAATGAACAGAAACATTTTGCATACAGATATTTAGCAATGCCATGCTAGTTTACTGATATATACTATATGCTTATATAAGAAAACAACTTCCCCTTTAAACTCTGTCTCTCTACCAAGTTTTCCTGATGAAACCTAAAATGATATAATCTTTTATTTAATTAAAAGACAAATTAAATGTATTGCTGAATTCTTTTTACTAATTTCATTTTAGAAAATGAATGCAGTAAAAATTCTCATTAGATAAGCAAAACAATATTATATTCTTGTAGTTGTGGGGGTTTCTACTAGTGACAGGAAGTCTGAATTAAACAGCAATTTGTTTTTTTGTGTGGCATTAATAACTATTGTTCATGGGTACAGCATTCTGGAAGTGGAGTAACAAAACCTAAAAAGTGTTTGGAGATCAAATCTGCATTTATTATGAATCATCATTAAAGTATATACTAAAGCTTAAAGGGACACTCAAGTTAAAATTAAACTCTAATGATTCAGATAGAACATCAATTTTAAACAACTTTCCATTTTACTTCCATTATCAAATGTGCAGTCTTTCTATATTTACACTTTTGGGGTCACCAGCTCCTACTGAGCATGTGTAAGAATTCATAGAATATACGTAAATGCATTTGTGATTGGCTAATGGCTGTCACATGATACAGGAATATAAATAGACATAAAAACCTACTACTCATTTGAATCTCAGACTAAGTGCTATTGCATTGTCTTGTTATCATGCATTTGTTGATGATACAAATCTACTGTATTTACTAGTCCTTAAAGGGACATGAACCCCAATTTTCTTGTATGATTCAGATAGAGAATACAATTTTAAACAACTTTCCAATTTACTTCTAGGTTATCTGCTGCACAGGGGCAGCAGATAACCTAGGTTCTAGCAGTTGATTGGTGGCTGCATATATATATATATATATATATATATATATATATATATATATATATATATATATATATATATATATATATATATATATATGTCTCTCTGAAATAGTCCCACACAAATTAATAATGGATAGTCTTTGGAGCCGTAGTGTTTCACACAGTCCGCAGTACTGGTTCCTGAGTGCCACAAAGGACCCGGCAGCTCATCTGATATGAAGCGATCCCCTCCAAAGTGAGGTCCCTCCCAAGTGTCTGGAAAATTGTAGAAGTAGACAAGCGCACAGAGGCACTCCTAGTGTAATACATTTTTAAATGGATAATATATATATATATAAACAAGGGAAAAATCCGTACTCACCTTGCTTAACCTCATTCACTATGAGGTATTTATATGGCACTGTATTAGTAGATGTAGTCTCCTTTTGTCTGGAATCCTCCTGTCTCCTATTATTGGCAGAAGTTCCTGGCGGGCAGGCTACGCAATCCGTTATATTCCCAAAGCTGCAGTTGAATTCATTGGTTGGAGTACTAGTGAGTGTCAAAGGGATTGTAGTAATGCTGAACTGAGCATCAACCAATAAAGCATCATGTGCTGTGTAACTCACAGCTCCTAGCAATCCCAGATTCCCTGCCGCCCATATATATATATATTGTGATTGATTTTGATTGGCTCACCCATGTGTTCAGTTAGAACCCATTACTGCATTGCTGCTCCTTCAACAAATGATACTAAGAGAATGAAACAAATTAGATAATAGAAGTAAATTAGAAAGTTGTTTAAAATTGTATACTCGATCTGAATCATGAAAGACATTTTTTTGGGTTTCATGACCCTTTACAACTATGGTTGTACTACTATTTAGCCAAAATTCCCATCCGTACTTCAATTAAAGGGACAGTCTACACAAAAATTGTTATTGTTTTAAAAGATAGATAATGCCTTTACTACCCATTCCCCAGCTTTGCACAACCAACATTGTCAGATTAATATACTTTATAACCATTAAACCTCTAAATGTCTGCCTGTTTCAAAGGCTTTTTTGACAGCCTCTTAATCACGTGATTTTTTTATTAGCTTTTCACAACAGGAGACTGCTAGTTCATGTGGGCCATATAGATAACAATGTGTTTACGTCCGGGGAGTTATTTAAGAGTTAGCACAACACAGTACTAAATGCAAGTCAATAGATAATAAATACAAGGTCATATGATCAAACTGTTTCTTAGATACAAGGTAATCACAGAGGTAAAAAGTATATTAAAATAACTGTGTTGGTTGTGCAAAACTGGGGAATGGGTAATAAAGGGATTATCTATCTTTTAAAACAATAACAATTCTATTGTAGGCTGTCCCTTTAATATGACTAATTGAGACTAGAATAATGGTTGCCTGATATATATCTGCTTAGTTGTATCTATACCATAATACAGCACTGGATCCACATTGTTCTCCTTTCTGTATATGAAAGAGTAACCAGACACTTTAGTTATGTCTCATGAGGATTATCTAAACTGCCCTGATCATCTGACTGATATTGACTTCACTATTTCTGCTGTCTAAAACTTGTTACAAGATGTTTGATTGGTTGGGAGCAAACACACTGTTAGTTGGCTTGTATGTTTTTTAAGCTTTCCTTAGCAAGCTGATTTAATAAAATAATGCAATGCAGTAGATGATGGGGTGTGGTACCCTTTAAAAATGTTTTAGAATAAAAAGGTTTAGTGTAGATAATTTCAAGACTGGCAATTATAATATAGTATATTGTAGAGAGACCTTTTGGATTCTTAAGTTAAAAACTAGGTATCCTAGGGGCTTTAATTCAGTTTATGACATCATGAATCATTGGGAAAACTAATTAATTTAATTCCATATCACCTTATATATATATATATATTATTTTTTTTTTACATAATGTTATGTTACTTTATTTATTTATTATTTTCTGTAAAACATACTGTAAGGTGTTGGTTTCATGGGGGAAGTGTCAGGTCAGGCCGAAGCCGCGGGCCCACTGTACCACCTGAAGCAGATGTAGATTATCTGATAAGGATATCCTTAGAACAGACTCAGACCACGCAGCAATGATCCAAAACTATTCTTCTTTATTGAAAGACACACAACATGTCTTATAGGCACCAATTACAGTGTACAGGGTTAACTTGATGACACGTTATGGCCGCGTCATTTTACACAGTGTTATTCTGGAAACTTACTAGCTCTAAACAATCTCTATAGTCATAATAAGAAATGCATCTGCGAGAACAACAAGGTCGTTTGAACATCTTATTGAGATAGTACCCTCCTGGGCCTAGTGCCAGGGACATTTACAAGGTTAGCTAGCTTTGCAGAATAAAATTACAAGCATATATTTCTCACTACAGAATAACCCATTATAATAAAGTTTAATCATTACAAGATGGATGCAAAGAACAAGATGGCGCTAGTCAGGTTCATTAACCCCTAACATACCACCCTTTTATTCTAACAGAATAACATAAAAATAGAGAGGCACAGAAAATGAGGAACACCTTTAACAACAGTATGAGCCTAATACTACAGTAACAGAACTCTATGTGAGAATAATAGAGAGAAAAATATTCACATGTTGTGGTATAATTTTATAGGCCACTAGGGCACAATTTGTCATTGCACATAGGTGCGGCCTCTCCAATACCCTCTGCCTACCTTCCAGCATGCCTAAAACTACCAGTCTATCTGCACAAAGACCCAACCAGCCCCCCATCTACCCCCAAACAACGCTGCATCTTTTATTTCTCCACCTGCATTGCTAGCACCCCCCCCAATATGTCCAACAGTTCTTTCTCCACAGTAAAGCATGACATGGTAACAGCACAACTGTCTCTAGGTGGCCTCTGACCACTTTAAGAACAGTCTTTGTTCTCTTAGAGCGCTCCACCTTCCTCAGACACTTTGCTTTAATACAGTTCATTTGCAGTAGGGGTGCTTATCCAGTGCTCTTCCGCAGGGAGATGCTGGACATCTGTGTCATGTTCTGTCTCAGGATATCATGTGAGAGCCTCATTGTCTGGAACAGTTGCTTTAAAGGAAGATTAGTAGAAGCCATACTGATTGAAAATGATAAATTTATTTAAACAACAAAATACTTTGTTTAAGCAAATACTTACAGAATCTTTAAATATGCTACTCAGATATGTTAAGACCACATACAGCAGGAGTGAAAATAAAGAAAACTAGTAAGCAGAGATGCAGATTCAAAAAGGAAATTCTTTCTCCTGGTAATAACTGAAATGTAAGATTTGCACAAGGCCGAAAACAACTTGTAAACAGGTAGCAGGTTTAAAGGTAAAGTCTTTCTCCTTGTAATTACTGAGTGCAGGAATTGCAAAAGGCAGGAAACAAACTTGTGAACTGGTAACAGGTTTAAAGGTAAAGTCTTTCTCCTGGTTATTGCTGAGTGCAGGAATTGCACAAGGTAGGAAACAAACTTGTGAACTGGTAACATGTTTAAAGGTAAAGTCTTTCTCCTGGTTATAGCTGAGTGCAGGAATTGCACAAGGCAGGAAACAGACTTGTAGATTGGTAACAGGTTTAAAGGTAAAGGCTTTCTCCTGGTAATACCTTGTAAACAGGTGCAAAGGTGAAATCTTTCTCCAAAGAAGTACAGGAAACAGGTTCTGACTTGACAAAACAGATCCAATGTGAAGACACTAATGCAGACTAAAAGCCATCCTTAAATAGGGAGGTTTTGCACAGGGTTGGTTCTGATTAATTCCAGAATTGAGAACACCTGTGTGTTACACAGGTGTAATAACAAGTAAGGCAAATAGTTATTTATCAGATCTTTTAAGTTCCATGCTATTGCTAGGACTGGCTGTGGCTCAACATGTAAGCAAACAGAAATAGCAACCACAGAGCCACAGGTTCAAATCCCCACACAGCCCTTCTTAGCAGAATGCCTCCCAGACCTTTTCTTTTTCTTTTTAGTCTGGAGGCTTGGTTCATGACAGATGCCCCCTCCAAAGAGCGCACTCCGGGCGCTCAAAGCCTGTTCAAACATCTGAAGGTGGGATTTACGAACAAGTGTTCCATTTGAAGCCCTAATACAATCAGATGGAATTGATTCTTCGCTTGGAACAGCTGCCTGAGATTGGGGACCCTTAGTAGATATCCCTGTAGGCATAACAAGAGCTGAAAAACCAAGACAGTTTTGATTTAGAGGTTCCTGATTATACCCAGCAGCTTGCAATGGACTGGCTGATGGGCAGAGTACCTCTGGGTAAGGTATGACCTCTCCTTCAGAGTCCAGGAATTCATTTTCTGTGTCATTTATATCCAATTCAACCATCTCATCCAATTCTTTCTCAGTCAATGAGTAGCTTGGTGAAGGTGGTGCCAGGAGGTGTGGATCTTTAGAATTGGCAGAGTCTGATTCAGCTGGAAGGTTTGTCACTTTTATGTCTGATGAGTGACATTTGTTAGCTGGATCTCCAGCCAGGGCAGAAACAAGGTAATGTGCAGGATTTCCAGGAGGTATTTTTGCAGAGTTCCCAAATGTGGTTGATGCAGAAACAGACGCAGTGGTATGGGTAATGGATGTAGTTGGAGTTGTACTCCCAATGACCATCTCTTTCAAATCAGGTACCATTTCTTGAAGCATGTTAGAAACGGTTGTTTGTAGAATAGATGCATTCTCCATAGCTGGGTCATCTCCAGGGGTATCTTTAAGTTTGCTAGTGGAAGAATAATTTGTTCCCTTAACATCAGAGTCCATTTTAAACTTGGCTGTAGCTCGACTTGATCCTCTAGGGGGTCTTACTGGACACCCTGTGATGCGGTGACCAGTTCCCCCACAATAGAAACAGAGGTTAAGTTGTCTTCGCCAAATTTTCTCCTCTTCTGTTAAGGGTTCTTTAAAACCTTTCCTTGTTTGGGAGGCAACTTTAGACAAGGTTTCGGTTGGGAGAAATAACATTTCCACCAACTCTATGAAGTTAATCAGTATGTCCTTAATAAACTTTAACACTGATTCCAATACAGCAATAATCCCAGAGGGCTCTCTTTTAGGGTCTTCACATTCTGTCATGTTCTGTCTCAGGATATCATGTGAGAGCCTCATTGTCTGGAACAGTTGCTTTAAAGGAAGATTAGTAGAAGCCATACTGATTGAAAATGATAAATTTATTTAAACAACAAAATACTTTGTTTAAGCAAATACTTGCAGAATCTTTAAATATGCTACTCAGATATGTTAAGACCACATACAGCAGGAGTGAAAATAAAGAAAACTAGTAAGCAGAGATGCAGATTCAAAAAGGAAAGTCTTTCTCCTGGTAATAACTGAAATGTAAGATTTGCACAAGGCAGAAAACAACTTGTAAACAGGTAGCAGGTTTAAAGGTAAAGTCTTTCTCCTTGTAATTACTGAGTGCAGGAATTGCACAAGGCAGGAAACAAACTTGTGAACTGGTAACAGGTTTAAAGGTAAAGTCTTTCTCCTGGTTATTGCTGAGTGCAGGAATTGCACAAGGTAGGAAACAAACTTGTGAACTGGTAACAGGTTTAAAGGTAAAGTCTTTCTCCTGGTTATAGCTGAGTGCAGGAATTTCACAAGGCAGGAAACAGACTTGTAGATTGGTAACAGGTTTAAAGGTAAAGGCTTTCTCCTGGTAATACCTTGTAAACAGGTGCAAAGGTGAAATCTTTCTCCAAAGAAGTACAGGAAACATGTTCTGACTTGACAAAACAGATCCAATGTGAAGACACTAATGCAGACTAAAAGCCATCCTTAAATAGGGAGGTTTTGCACAGGGTTGGTTCTGATTAATTCCAGAATTGAGAACACCTGTGTGTTACACAGGTGTAATAACAAGTAACGCAAATAGTTATTTATCAGATCTTTTAAGTTCCATGCTATTGCTATTGCTAGGACTGGCTGTGGCTCAACATGTAAGCAAACAGAAATAGCAACAACAGAGCCACAGGTTCAAATCCCCACACAGCCCTTCTTAGCAGAATGCCTCCCAGACCTTTTCTTTTTCTTTTTAGTCTGGAGGCTTGGTTCATGACAATCTGATGGTTTGTTCATGGGGTAGACAAGGCAGCCAGTGGATCCCCATGGCAAGCAGACACTCCAGTCACAAGGAGTCTACGAAGAAAACAGAAACAGTACAAGATGAGTACACACCCCTAATACAATCACGTGTGTCCAAATAAAACTTCTCTCATCTTTTTTTAAGCATCACAATTCCTTTAGCTTAACTCATCCTATGTCATTTAAAACCAAGAAAAAAACATTGTTGATATATAATACAAACTAAATACATTGATACTTTACAGAGAATAATTCACAGCTTCTCTATACAATTTAAATGATACTTAATGAATACTAAGCAAGTGAAAATTGCTAGAATTCATCAAGAGGCCGAATGGCTATGCTAAAACTTATGCTAAGGCCTGCCCTGTATCAAAAATGAAAAAAGAAAACAGTCAATAAAAACAAATGAATCTCTTTACACTGTCACTTTGAATTACTAAAAATAAAAGAACCTAGTGTTGCTTAATTCAGCACATCTACTATCTATAATGTTTATAATTCTCCAACCATGATCCGAATAGTCAACAATCTCATCTGATATAAACACTACTAGTTTACTAATTATTTTATGCAACCTACATTCTCTCACACTCCTGTATGAGGAAAGAATACAATCATAACATCATTTAAAACTACAAAATCTTTTAAAACTAAACACATCTTTATGGTAAGGTAAATCCTTTCTTTGACAAACATCTAGAATTACCAAATTCACTTTGCAGATACCATACCAATTAATAAAAGGGAAAAAATACATTTGCTTTAATAAACTATAATTATGCTACTCCCTAAATAAATATTTCTCTGTATAATTAATATAAACTTCTAGCTGAGACATGTCCTCATTATGTTCTAGAGGGTGAAGGGTCTAAAATATTCTGATATATTGCAGCATTTTCTTTAAACTATAAAGGTGCAAACATATTTTTTATACTCAGTGGGCCATTCAATAGGGTACAATACTGCAAGGTTGAGAGTTACGCTTATCTAAAGGGTTACTTTGTTTAAGTACATAAACTACAATGTGCACTAAGACCAATAAGGCATGCTTTTCTGTAGACAAAACTATATGACTTCTTATAAGTAATATGATCAACAGAAAATAACACCAATACAAGAGCATACAAAACGAGATATAAGTAAATGAGTTAAAACAATACTCCCCTAATTTAATTGATTGACCCTGTAACAGCATAACAGATCCTCAATATCAACCGGCAAGGCACAGTCCAGAGATGGATAGTCTTTATGTTCTGACGACCCACATCAGAGGAAACAGTCATTGATTACCCAGAGTCCAGTTCAGCAACTTTTACTGCAGTATGGTGGTTAAAACAAGCTTGACAAAAGGTCTTTTATCTTCAGTTTGTTCTCTTTAAAAGGTTTACTTGCATTCAATCTTCAATCTTTGGAAGAGTGCACTTATGGAATTTTATCTGTACAGATTTTACCTAAATATGGAAAAAATAATTCAGTTAGTGTCTTTAATCTCTGGATACAGCTGCATGATCTCATCCTGCAAATACAAATATTGTGTTAAGAACAAAATAGAAAAATAAAAACATTTTAGGTTCCCTTTCTTAAAATAATAATCACCTAACTCACACAAAGATGTTCATCAATACTCATGAATACTTCCCCCTTGTTTACGTGAAAACATCCCATGTGGCACGCAAACACAATATAACAATAAACTAAAAGACAAATCATGCACTCCACTCATGCATGCAGAATACAATTCTCAATAGCAAGCCACATCAAATACACCTCACTATTCAATATGCCATTCATACAGCACGCTTCCACATGCAGTCACACAAGAGAAAAACATAACAATCTCTTAGAAAACATTTAAAACCACTTGTCCATTCCACAAAACAAAACATTACCTGCCGACAGAAACTTTAAACAACCACAATTAACCTGAAATTCAACACCTATTCTGACATTCCCTGAAACACAGCACTCGCAAAACACTACACAGAATTAAAAACATCCCATAAGAATCATCTATACCCTGGCTCTGCAACGTCTACTATGCACAATACTATGAGATCATACTAATGATACAATCACTGCAGATGCTCAATAAACTCCAGTTGCATATTTACACATAAAACCCTGAACCATAAACTTACAAAGGAACACAAACACACCTAATTATCCTATTTTGGGATAGGTCAGATAACCATGGTACAGCCACCGTTCTATATAGCTCCTGCCCACATGCACCATGCAAATCCACTGTGAAATAAATCAGGTGTGGCACAAATAACTTGTGGAAAAAAAACTCTATAATCCAGTCTATACTTTTACATAACCAGAATTTTAACAACAACACAATTATTGGATCTAACTCTGTTTATAATTTGATATTCACCATTCTGCAGCTCTCTAGCCAAATATAAAAATTGCATATAACACAAAAAATGAGCTTTCTACAAAAGAATAATAATAAAATTCCCCCTTTAAATTATTCCCAATGATCCATTGGCTTTACTTATAATAAAAATGTATACTGACGTTCATTAAATAGCCTAAGCAAGCATAAGCAGCATAAAAACGCACTCACAGTGGGATGCAGGCTAGTTAAAGGGAAATTTGTAGAGTTAAAAGAATAAACACTTTATTTAACATATATATTTAAATAGACGAACAATATCAAATTGGATCATCAGAGAAATGGGTATGTGTCTTCCATTACTCTATGTTACACAAATGAATTGATCCAAAAGGAAATTTAAAAACAAGACATAGAAATGGGCATATGTGGTCAGACGGGGCGTGAGTGAGGATACCCACAATTATCAGTATATGGCATGCAATGTAGGGTGCAGCAAATTCATTCAATGCATACAGGTCTATGCGCTCAAAGGCGTCCTCCTACCTGCTTACTGCTGGGATTGAACCCAGTCAGCCGATTGCTAGCTTAAAACCCTATATCTTAATCGCACACCATGCACATCAAAATGAAGAAATGTACCATATAGGTATCATACTGTTTAAGCACTTGCATACAAACTTCAGTATTAATGATAACATTCAGTTATATCATACGCTGTATATCTATATCCAGACATCCACATTCATAAATGTTACTAAACTCATTCTCAGTGTATAATCTCTTACTGAGATTGTTGGTTCAAACAACCATATAGTTAGTACATTCGTTCAGAGTCAGCGGATAATATGAGAATATAAAAATTATCTTTCTATTCAATGCGGCGTTATCAAATTATAGATAGTAGCTATATACTGGCGACTGACTATATCATGTTGTTTAAACTAAGTAGCGGCTGTCCGATGGTACAGTGACCGCTACAGAGTGTCAGTTATTATCGCCAGTTATTATTGCTACAAAGTATCTTAACCCCTTAATGACCGAGGACGTGCAGGGTACGTCCTCAAAAAAAAGGCAGTTAACGCCTGAGGACGTACCCTGCACGTCCTCGGTGTGGAAAGCAGCTGGAAGCGATCTTGCTCGCTTCCAGCTGCTTTCCGGTTATTGCAGTGATGCCTCGATATGGAGGCATCCTGCAATAACCTTACACGGCCATCCGATGCAGAGAGAGCCACTCTGTGGCCCTCTCTGCACCGGACATCGATGGCCGGTATCGTTGGTGGGTGGGAGCCGACTTGGGAGGCGGGTGGGCGGCCATCGGTGTGCCCTGTGTCGTCAAGGTGGGCGGGATCGGGTGCGGGCCGTTAGGGGGCGCGCACGGGCGCGTGCGCGTGCATGGAGGGTGGCGGGCGGGCGCGTGCACGGGGCGGGAGCGGGTGGGAACCGCTACACTATGGAAATTTTTTTTAGTAACAAATGGCCAAATCTTGTTTGTGCAAAAGCACAAAAAGAGATCATGGAGGGGTGGGGGGTTGGTTTTGTGTGGGGGGAAGCTACACTGCAGAAAAGTTTAATCAAAACTAAAAAAAAACATTTTTTCTTCTAAACTGGGTACTGGCAGACAGCTGCCAGTACCCAAAATGGCGCAGATTAAGTTAGAGTGGGAGGGTTATAGAGCTGTTTGGGGGGGATCAGTGAGGTTGGGGGCTAAGGGGGGGATAGTACACAGCAGCATATGTAAATATGCTTTTTTTTAAAAAAAAAAAAAAAAAAAAACATAGCTTTTATTTTAGTACTGGCAGACTTTCTGCCAGTACTTAAGATGGCGGGGACAATTGTGGAGTGGGGGAGGGAAGAGAGCTGTTTGGGAGGGATCAGGGGGTCTGATGTTTCAGGTGGGAGGCTGAGCTCTACACTAAATGTGATATTAAGCCTGCAAGTTCCCTACAAGCTACCTAATTAACCCCTTCACTGCTAGCCATAATACACGTGTGATGCACAGCGGCATTTAGCGGCCTTCTAAATACCAAAAAGCAACACCAAAGCCATATATGTCTGCTATTTCTGAACAAAGGGGATCCCAGAGAAGCATTTACAACCATTTGTGCCATAACTGCACAAGCTGTTTGTAAATGATTTCAGTGAGAAACCTAAAATTGTGAAAAATTTAACGTTTTTTTTAATTTGATCGCATTTGGCGGTGAAATGGTGGCATGAAATATACCAAAATGGGCCTAGATCAATACTTGGGGTTGTCTACTACACTACACTAAAGCTAAAATTACCCCAAAAAGCTCCCTACATGCTCCCTAATTAACCCCTTCACTGCTGGGCATAATACACGTGTGGTGCGCAGTGGCATTTAGTGGCATTCTAATTACCAAAAAGCAACACCAAAGCCATATAAGTCTGCTATTTCTGAACAAAGGGGATCCCAGAGAAGAATTTACAACCATTTATGCCATAATTGCACAAGCTGTTTGTAAATAATTTCAGTGAGAAACCTAAAGTTTGTGAAAAAATTTGTGAAAAAGTGAACAATTTTTTTTATTTTAACGCATTTGGCGGTGAAATGGTGGCATGAAATATACCAAAATGGGCCTAGATCAATACTTTGGGTTGTCTACTAAAAAAAAATATATACATGTCAATGGATATTCAGAGATTCCTGAAAGATATCAGGGTTCTAATGTAACTAGCGCTAATTTTGAAAAAAAAGTGGTTTGGAAATAGCAAAGTGCTACTTGTATTTATTGCCCTATAACTTGCAAAAAAAGCAAAGAACATGTAAACATTGGGTATTTATAAACTCAGGACAAAATTTAGAAACTATTTAGCATAGGTGTTTTTTGGTGGTTGTAGATATGTAACAGATTTTGGGGGTCAAAGTTAGAAAAAGTGTATTTTTTTTCAATTTTTCCTCATATTTTATAATTTTTTTTATAGTAAATTATAAGATATGATGAAAATAATGGTATCTTTAGAAAGTCCATTTAATGGCGAGAAAAACGGTATATAATATGTGTGGGTACAGTAAATGAGTAAGAGGAAAATTACAGCTAAACACAAACACTGCAAAAATGTAAAAATAGCCTTGGTCCCAAACGGACAGAAAATGGAAAAGTGCTGCGGTCATTAAGGGGTTAAACAGCATTTGTTAGTCGGAGATTCAGGGACCCCACGCTCGCGTCAGGCCACGCCCACCGACGCGTTTGGTCACTGATACGTGACTTCGTCAGGGTATAGGGGCTGGCCCAGCCATTCAGTCCGTCTTTTATAACCGGACGTTGCCATAGCAATGTAGTTGCTTGCGGAAGTGTTTGCCCGCAAGAGAATGGCTATCATTGCAATCATATTGCAGACCTACTCTTATTGAACTAGGCATTGCCACATATATTTTTAGAGTGTTATTGGGAAAATCATATGTATACGGATGTCCGTAAATGGTACTGTTGTTGTAAATCTTATACAGGCTGACGATCATCGTGCTACGTTTTACACGGTAATCCTTAATGCAGGAGGTCATATTGTTTATTTGTGCAAAAGTATTGTAATTTATATATCAAAGAGGATATATATGTTATCTATTTTCTGTACATATTTTCTCTCTATACCTGCCAGTGTAGCAAGCATCACCATTAATAAGAGGATCGTTACCATGATGTCACTGGGGAAGCGTGAACATAATGCTAGTTCTTTATATTCATCTTAATTGATGTTTCTTGGCTATAACAAATGTATAAAATATATGCTTTGTCCATCTATCATTAAGGAAGATACTTTTTCCAATCATGTCAATAAGGTGACTTCGAAATACAAAAGATTTGAAATTTAGGTAAATGCAAGATACCAAAACTAATCAAAATTGACACATACTCATAATGTGTATTATGGCTTTATTATCAGAGAAGAGCCCGATATTGTGATCACTTATTCATCAGCCATATATTTTTGCTTACATTTGGTGTAAATTGGATTATATATTTATCATACTGTGTATTTAACAGGACAAAAAGATCAAGAAATTGATTAGTTGATATTATCCAAACATATCTTACAGAAAGCTTTTATATGAGATAGCCTCATTTAGACCTTTTGGTGATGCAGATTGCAGCTCATGTATCCATCTGCATTCTTTTTGTAAAAGCATTTTGTTAACATCCCCTCTCCTACCTTTCAATTTTATTTGCTCAATAGCAAAGAAGTGAACTTGGTATTTATTATCTTTATGTACCGTATTCATGTGTTTAGCCACTGGTACATTCCGGTCCCGTTTTATATCCCCCATGTGTTCTAATACTCGTGTACATAGTTCCCTTGTTGTTTCGCCTACATAGATTAGGGGGAATTTGCACATGGCTACATATATCACTCCCTTTGTTCTACAGCTCATGAAATCATGTATAGGATAGCATTTTCCTGTTTTGGGTGTTCAAATGTTTTTAAAGGGGACATATTCTTACAAGCTTTACAATGGCCACATTTATAGAAGCCTTTTGTTTCTTGCAGCCAAGTTCTCTGCTTATATTGAGTAAAATGACTGTTCGTTAGAATATCTTTAAGATTCTGAGATCTTCTATTTGTAATTGTAGGTTTTTCTGTGATCACTTCTAACAGGTCAGGATCTTCCTTTATCACATGCCAGTGCTTTGAAAAATATGTCAAATTTTACTATTCTTTTCATCAAAAGTCCCTATCATTCTGATTGGATTCGTGGTGATTGGTTCATTGACATTAGTATTTTCCTGTATTAGTTGCGGTCTATCTAATGCTTTCGCTCTCTGGTAAGCCCTTTTTTAAACACGGCTAGGATAGCCTCTTGCTTTAAATCTGTGTCTAAGTTCTTTTGCTTCTATTTCAAAAGCCTCCAAAGTGCTGCAATTACGTCTAGCCCTAAGGTACTGTCCAAAGGGGATGCCCATCTTTTTGGCTTTTTGGGTGATAACTATCCCAATTTAGCAGGCTGTTAGTAGATGTTTCCTTTCAAAACAGCTTAGTGCTTAGGGATCCATCACTTTCTTTTTTGATCTCTAGATCCAAGAAGGAGATACTTACATCTTCAATGCTGGAAGTGTAATGCATACCATGAGCATTGTCATTAAGCCAACACATAAAGGCCAAAAAGTCACCTTTTGAGCCTGTCCATAGTATCAACACATCATCAATATAGCGGATATATAAATCCATGTATTTCATAAATGGATTTACATCTTGATTTAGAACATGAGTATGTTCTATCCATCCTAGGAACAAGTTAGCATAGGTGGCGGGTGCACAGCAAGTGCCCATTGCTGTGCCCCTTTGCTGTAAGTACACTTTATTGTCAAACAGAAAATAATTGTGATTTAGCACAAAATCAAGCAGATCAATGACAAACTCATCCTCTTCACTACCTCTAGGGTTATTAATTTTTAGAAAAAAATTCCACAGCTTTTCTCCCTAGTGTATGAGAGATATTAGAATATAAACTTTCTACATCAATGCTTGCAAATAAGGTATTTTCCTGCACATAAATGTTCTCTAAGAATCTGAGAACATCTTTTGTATCACGCACATATGATGTTAATGTGTATACAAAATCACATAGTTTTTTGTCTATATAGGTACTGATATATTTAGTTAAAGGGACAGTTTACCCAAATTAAACATTATCTATAATTGAAACTGCTGACACAGTTAAATATACTAGTGTTAGGCTTACAGTAAACCTCATTGTCTTCTCCGTAAATATTTCCTTAAAATCTCAGATTTTATATCAGGTTGCCTGTATCCCTTTAAATATTTTCACTCCTCTGTTTGTCTTTTTTTTTCCTGCTAGTCTAACAGATCGCAACACTAAGAATGTAAACAACTTATCAACTCAGTTTGCATTACAGAGAGAATTAAGTTACACTGCAAAAGAAATATCTGCTATCTAAACGGCAGATTTAAAAAGAATAATACAAAGAAAGGTCTCAAAAAAATATATTTTGCAAACTACTAATACAGTGTTATTGCTGCTCCTGAACTCCTTTCACATGAGTGAACTGGTCCTTTAAATAATAAAATGACAATTTTCTATTGCTCTGTCTACGCACTGAGCTCTGATTTTACAGACAAATATAACATAAGGATTATCCGAAATTCAACCCATTACAATGTACTTCATATATACACAAACTTGCAAATGCAACTTCTCCTACATTTTAAACTATTCAGCTTGTATAACAAGCCATAGACAATACATTAATATCAAAACTACGTTACAGTGGACTGTTCCTTTAAGGACTAACCATTTATCACATAAATTACATATGTATACCCTAACCATAATTTAGGCTGCTTGTATGATTTACCATGCAAATTCAACTTCTGTACTGTATCATGACCTGCATATTAATTAACTTGCAACAGAAACTGACCCAAATACTTTAGATATATCTAATGACATACAGTCCATAATACAGCAAAGAAGCAGAACTCCAATGGCAAACAAGACAAGTTTTTTTACCTTATTTTATCTTTTCCACAAACTCTTGCAAATACTACATACTTAACCCATTAATCATACCCGAAAAACTCTCATATTTACTAGAGCATGACAAAAAATACACACCTCATCGCACTTTCAAAGTCCTTAGTTACTTCACTTGCAAAAACAATATATTTATATGCCGCAACAGGTGGAGAGTTTTTATATTTACATACAACAATTATCACTTAAAACTAAAAATGCACATATAACACACATGCTTAAAACATGCTGTTGACTTTAAAATAGTTATAAAGCTACCACAATCAAACTTCAAATACCTCATTACAACGTCTGATTTCTTAGCTAATAAACTAGCTTAAAATATTTATCATAAAGAAAGCAATACACACACACAAGCTCATCTCCTCTCGCATACCAGAAATCCACTCCCCTTTTCCTTCCTTTCCTCCTCCAGAAAACATACATTTTATAACATACCAAAGACACATAAAAATACCATAAGATCAACTTTCCACCAAATTTACAATGTATTTCAAAGTCTCCGAATTTGCAAAGAATGGCCATCTCCCCACAAATTGAGAAAACAGTTCAATACAGGATAAAAACATCCTCTGTTCCTTTTTTGTTTATTTTGTTATTCTGTTGATCTAAGCAACTCTTTGACACATAATAACAGACACATTACACATGACGCATTAAAATTTCCTTTTCATTACTGCAAACAAAGAGAGAAAGAGTTTTGCCAACCGGAGCTGCTGTAACAGTTTTTTTTCTTTTTTTTTTCTTCCTGTTCTCTGATCTGAGTGTGCACTCAGTGGCAGCCCCCTTTCTTTGCCCGCTACATTCTTTAACACAGAGATTTCTCTTTACTGACAGTGTTTTTTTCTTTTATGATCCCACTCCCTTTCTCGAGTGGATGCAGTATGTCTCTCTGAAATGTTTCTGTCTTTAACAGAAACTGTTAACCCTTTTGTAGACATTAAATATGTACTCTTCTCTGTGCATCATTATCTATCAGCAGATCCCATTCCTCAACACAATAATAGCAACAATAATAAAATGCATAGCCACTTAATATTTTCTAAGCACAGCACAATTTTATAGCAATAAAAAGCAAATAAGCAAAGCAAAGCATCAGATATCAAACATTAGATCCAGGTGGGTAACAAAACTCTATTATGGGAATGGATATGGAAAACTTTAACACACATGAGACTCAAACTACTTTTTTTATCTTGCACGCTTACCAGACAGGACTGCAATACCTGTCTTAACCTAGATTGTATAAATAGAAATTACCACTGGCGCTTATAAAATAATAAGCTAGGAATTACACTACCATAACAAAGTGTGACTTATCTAAGTGTATTAGTATAAAGAATTTTCTTGCGTGAATCAAATCAGTCTCAAATAGGTGTAAAAATTTGTGTCAATGAATTCAATAGATGAGACTGTGTAGGCAGACGGTATATCTGGTATTCAAAAAAAATTTTTGGAAAATAAATGAGATAAATAAGTCTGTGTATACAGACAATATAGAAGATGTCCGTAAATAGTGTCCATTAAATAAGAAAACAGGTTAGATGGATAGGTCTGTATTTATAAATAGTGTCCATGAATATAAACAATGTCCTTGAAATAAAGATAGATGTGATAGATAAGTCTGTATTTGCAGGCAATATGTATGGTGTCCATAAATAAAGAAGATAGATATGATAGATAAAAATTACCTTATTTAATAAACTTAAGACATAAACTTATGGCATTAAAAATGTTAAAAATGTGATCTCAAATGAATTACAACATAGGGACGTCTCCCTATAAGCAAGTAGGTTTTTGGTCAATTGGCCTTTTGGCAATAAAAGTATAAAACTTGATCAATATAGCCACTTGGTGTGTATGACAGTCATATTATGCAAACCGTAAGGTACCTTACAAATGTCTGTTGAGGATCGGAAACATTTCTGAGCCGATGTACCGCTTCTTTGAGCGTCCTTGTGTGTTGGAATCTTTCGCGGTTTAATACAAAAAACAAGCCTCTGATGCTATTGGTTGTTGGAAATCACACCTCTCTTTTGATAGGCTGTGAGGGTGCATGCTGGATGTAATGCGTGTGAAAGTATAGATGATCTTTAACAAGATGTTATAATGCAGCTGTTAGGATTCTGCTTCGGCACGTATAAGCAGAGAAGCTTGCAATATTGGAAATCCGCTGTTGTTGTAGTAATAAAGTTATATTCTTCAATTTTTAGCTGATCAGATCCTTGGTCCTCCTTATGACTTTTTCTCCCAAATCATAGAAATTAAAGAGTCCACTTGAGGGGCTGGATCGCAGCTTGTAGATGTGAAATAAGTTGTAGTGCAAAGGTCTGGAGTAAATTCTACGCGTTTCACCCTCGGAGGGCTTTATCAAGATACTCCAGACAGGTTAGGTGCACCCTTATAAAGGTGATTCTTGTATTTTGATTGGTTCAGTAATCAAGGTAAATTCCAGAGGCACACCTTCTTCAATTTAAGGTGGACTTTCGGGTTGCAGTCTTTTGTATATAAAGGAAGTATTAAAAATTCTCTAGATAATTGTCTTGCTATATAATACTTTTAGCAATGGTTAATAACATTTCTAATAAAGAAACTTAATAAAAAAACGATTAAAATAAACAAACTTGAGATGTCTGTGTTAACTAAGTTGTGACTCATATCAAAGTATGTATGATATGTTGAAACTATATGTATATATAATTTCAAAAAAGTTAAATAAACCTAGACCTAAAAATTCTTTATTGCGATAATATAATCTAAATGTTAATAAAAATGCATTTGAAAGCTTATATATAGACAAACTCTTAGTAGATACAGCTAATACTAGATGTATGTGAGATATGAGTATATGTATATATATATATATATATATATATATATATATATATCTACGCATATATATGTATATATATATCTGCAAATCTATCTACAAAAAATGAACATTTAAATAATTGAGAGCAAATTTCACTAAAGGACAACTCACAATTGGAATGCCCACAATACTTAAAGGGGACATACGTTTGATTCCACTCGTATATATGACAGATTATAAAAAATATGGCAGATTATAAAAATATAGAGATTTCCAATTCTGAATTTAATCCAAGGGGCTGAAGGGTCTGTAATGTAGATATGGTCTCAGATTCCATACTGAGGAGTTCTACTTCTAGATTCCCTCCCCTCCAATTAGGTGTAATCTTTTTAATCCCCCAAAATTTAAAGTCTGATAGATTATTGTTATGTTTTTCTTTAAAATGTTGGTACAAATATGTGTCTTTTTTGCCTTTCTCAATTGTCCAGAGGTGTTCTCGGATTCTTTCCCTAAGAGTTCTGGTTGTTTCTCCAATGTATTGTTTATTGCATGTGCATTGAATCATGTATATCACCCCTTTATCTTGGCATCTAATAGTGCAGTCTATTTCGTATATTTTTCCAGTTTGTGTGGACATGTAATTTTTTGTTTTACAACTATATTGGCAGGACTTACATCCAAAACAAGGAAAAAAAAACCTTAATGTCGTTACCTAATAAACTGATCTGTTTATTGTTGTGATGTTCAGTCTTAAAGTCACTCGGAGATAGAATATTTTTTTTTTTTTACGAAATAATTTTTTATTGAGAAAAAGGTAACAAATTCCATGACAATTATGGCATATATATAAATGTAACAGGACAATTCTTATTATACAAAGAATGCAGTAACGCCATGGCAGACCATTTTCTTCATACAGGTCCACCATTTCATGCTTAATGTTTCATGTTATTTTCGTATTATAATTCGTCAAGGACAAAAAAAGAAAAATCACCTCAAATAAAGCAATTTAAGGAAATAAACAGTAAAAGATGCTATACTTTTCCTCTTGTTTGCAAATTTTTCATAATTAGATATTAGAAAGAAAGTAGAAAGAAATAGGAAAAAGTAGAAAGAAGAATAGAAGGGAATCTCCCAGTTAAAGAAGGGGGAAATAAAAGGTTGAGAGCCAGTTTCACTAGTGGGTATCCACTCTCTCTGTTGTATCCTCCATTACCTGAATGCTACGTCTGTTTCTCATTCGTTGAGTATCTATCCAAACTATCCAGTCCTCCCATATCTGGAGGAACTCTGTTCTGGTGTTAAGTAGGGTAGAGGAAATGTCTGCCATTTGATAATAATATTTAAGTTTATTTATTATGATATTAAAACTAGGTACTGAAGACTTCCAGAACCTTGCTATTGAGGTCTTGACAGCTGTGCAGACCATTCCTACTAACTTTGACTTAGCTTTGGTAAGTCCCTCAATCGGGAAGTGCAGCAAAGCCTGTTCCCTACTCAGTGTAATTTGTCTATTTAATATTTCAGTTAGGAGGTTATTAGTTTGTAACCAAATTTTCTGCACCTCCACACAAGACCACCACATATGTGTGTAAGAACCAACCTCTCCGCAGCCTCTGTAGCAAGACTTAGGGGTTTTGTCTGTCCACTGTATTCTGCTGGGATGTAGGTACCACCTATACGCTACTTTAATGTAATTTTCTTTCAGATTGGCACTGATAGAACACGCCTGTCCTTTTTTTAGGATTTCAGACCATTCTGGAGGCTCTTTTACAAACTGTCCTTCCTCTTCCCATTTTACCATAAAATTTAGTTTGTCTACTGTGCTATTGTTATTTAATAGGTTATATAAAATCGATATAGCTCCTTTAGTTCTAGTTGCAGATGTGCATATCTTTTCAAAGGGGGTATGTGCTGTGTGTGAAGGTGGTCTACCTATTTCCTTAATTCTAGATTTCAGCTGCATATAGTGGAGCCAGGAGCCCGGCAATATCGGTTGGATAGAGTTATATTCCTCAAATGATATGAATGTGGAGTTCATCATAATATCAGCTATTCGGTATAGTCCTTTGTTAGCCCATATGTTGCTTACTGCTTTTGGAACCTGAACAAATGGCAAATTTAACGGTGTTGCTAAAGAGCTAGCTGTATGTAGTTTGTATTTTCCCTGTAGTGTCCCATATTCTAATAGAATGTGCTATGGAGAGGTAATTGGACCAATTCAATGGTCTATCTCGCTTAGGTGTCCACAAAATCTGATAGTTTGGGTATAATTGTAACATGTCACTTTCTAATTTTACCCACTTTATGTCGTTCCCTCTAGTAGGAGATAGAATATTTTTAAGGTTTTTTGCTTTTCTATATAAGATATTGGGATAGGGAGATACTTTATTACCTATTATTGGATCATTTTGTACCAAATGCCAATGTTTGTTAATCTTTTTCAGGGTTTTAAAGTCATCATTATAGTTAGTAATTAGTGGTACATTGATAATGGTGTTGTCTGGGACATTTACTTTAGATCTTTATTTATATTTAAGGAATTCATTCCTATCAGTTAATTCTACATCTTTTTTGGCTTTGGTTACTATCTCTTTCTTGTAGCTTTTCTCTAAAAATTTTCTTTCAAGGAAATCTGCTTGTTCCAAATAATCAGTTATTTTAGAGCAATTTCGACGTAATCAAACACATTGTCCCTTGGGTACATTTTCTTTCCATTTTTTAAGATGACAGCTTTCTGAATGTATTAGATTGTTAGCGTCTACTGTTTTGAAGTGTGTTTTTGTGTTTAGTGAGTTTTCAATTATTTCAATTTCTAAATCCAGAAATTTTATCTTTGTTCTACTTATAGTGTTCGTGAATTTTAGACCTATTGTGTTATGATTCATATCATCTAGGAACTTGTCTAAATGGGTAATATCCCCACTCCATATCATCAGGATATCATCTATGTATTGTTTGTATAGCACAAGGTTTGCGCCAAGCTCATGGTTCTGGATTAAATCTTATATAAATATAAATAAAGAGCCAACTACACCTAAACCATCAACAACAAACAATACTGGAACTAAGTATGAACATAAACAGAAAGATCATTTGAAATATTCTAAAGGCCAATATACTCCCCAACATCTGAATAGTAGAACAAACAGGGATGACAATTATAAAAGAGATTTCCACCAACATCACATTAATGATACTAATGACAATTATAATAGAAGAGAGTGGAATCAAACCCACCACAATAGAGAGAGAAGGTCCAATATGGATACTACATACAATAGACAAAATTGGAATAAACCACATTTTTTTTAGAGAAAGAAGGACTGATATAGATAACACTTACACTAGACCCAATACTTATCACAGAGAACCAAGGATGCACTATGATAACACATATTCACATAGAAATTATTACTATAGAAGAAATGACTCAAATCAATATCAAACACGATATAACAATGATTATGACAGATATAATAACAGACAGGAGAAAAATGAAAATTATTGGACCTATCCTAAACACAGAAATTACAATTACACTGAAGAAAAATCACATTGGCAAATACCAACTAGAAACAGATTTACAGCTATTCAAACTCCAAGAGTTAATGAAAACACTGCACAGAACCATCATTTTTTATCCCAAGGCCCAATAGACCCAAAATCACCAAGATTAGGACCAAGGATACAAAAAAAAAACACAAAGACCCCAAAAAAGTTCAAGAAAAAGATTAAGAGAGGGTGTAGAGGAAGAGGAAGAGACAAAAATAAGAGATTACATGAGGACGAAGTAGTAGCAAAGGGTATTTTACACCTGAGCCGTGTAATGTTAAATAAAGAATAATTAAAAGTCCTGAACAGAGGTTTATCATTCGCACCATCTACGAGAATGAACAAATTTCAAACACATATCAACATAAGCCAATTTGTCAGAAAATTAACTTTAAAAAAATATTTCATAAAAAATTCTATTGAAAGAAACTTTCAGATACCATCCAATCCCACCATTAATGTTATTAACTCTCCAAGTTATATACATACAGATCTAAAAGAAAGGTCTAAATTCTATCCGAGACATGAACGTGGAAGTAATCTAGAATTATTTGAACAGTTAGTTCAAAAAGATATACAAAATACAAATTCAAAAAATCATGTTAAATATGATCTTTCATTAAAAGAAAAACAAGCAATGCAAAGTCTACAAAAGAACAAAAACATAGTAATAAAACAAGTGATAACAAATACCAAAATATCACAAAACCAAAGAAAATGTGAAATAAATGTGATAAAGTAATGAACGTGACAAGTGATTTATAAAGTATACTTGAGTGTAAACTAAATACTTATAAAAGTTCATATAAGGATATGTATGTTCTTCCACAATCTTCACGCTTCTATTTTCTTTTGATCCTCATATGAAAAGAAAGAAAGAAATGCCACATAGCGTAATTCTGTAACCTTTTCAAATGCAGAATGCGTGTGTACAAATGCTTACTCACATGCGATGGAGCTATAGCCAAGCTCAGGTTTATGCGCACACCCAATGTTATACTGTTGGGTAAACAGTTGCTTGAACCGGATATTTGAATAAAATGGATTTATTTAAAATATAAGTATAAAAAGCGCCACAAGAGCTGCAGAGACCACCAAATACAATGGGATCGGCAATACAATCAAGTAATTGCTCAAATTGAGCTTATACACAATGCTAGAGACCGTGGTAAGGAGTGCAGAAACTTAACCACACAACCTCCCCCTTAAGAGTCCAGCATATGTTGCTCTCCTCGCTGGTGTGCAGATTCTTGGAAGGACGCCAAAAAACAAGAAACAATGTATCCGACGTACGTTTCGCAAAAGAGCTTTTTCAAGGAATGGTGTGCGCATGTCTGAAAGTCCTATTTGAATGTTTTAGGTTTAAGCCGGATATCCGGTATTTAGTCCTCCATTTTGGAAGTGGGCATAGTCATGATTAATCTTCCTTAGACTGCCGATATTTCAACACAAAAACTCTAGACAATATATATACATATACATGTTAAGGAAAATATTGGTTTACACAAATCTTCATTTAAAAACGTCCTGAACCTATTTTAATAAAGCGACATCTGCCAACATGTCTGCTACATAGCATATCGGTTAATTCTTTTTATGGATTATTGTGTAACACATCAACTTAAGTCACATTTGTCGCTCACCGCTACTACAATATTCCATACCCATAACAGGAATATACATGCTTATATTTATCAAACCAGGTCTTATCATTTAAGAAGTATCATCATGATATATATACGTGGATAATCTCCTACACACAATATTCTTTGATAACGTTCTCAAGTTTCATTAAACATTATCCATTATAATTTGAGACACAAAATTTATCATGATATCAGTGGTTCTTTATCTTTTGTGATTATTTCAAATCTACCTATAAATAGATGAATAGAGATGTCTTGAGTTAGTGAGATGATTTCACGAGGATGGAAGCTGAGTTATATCTTTATAAGAAATGATGTAGCTCAAAATCTTTGTTAAGGCCGTTCGGTATGAAACTATCCATAATATGGATCCATTTCATCTCAAGACGACCCAATTGGTTCTGTGCATCTCCTCCTCTCCAACTACACTCTATCTTCCTGATACCTAGAAAATCAAGATCTTCTATCCTCCTATTATGTTTTCTATCAAAATGTGCTGATAGTGAATGTTTTTGAAAACCTTTTTCTATGTTGTAAATATGCTCATTAAGTCTGGTTTTCAGAAGCCTGGAAGTACGGCCAATGTAAATTAAATTACACGAACACCGTAATAAGTATATTACGTTCTTACTATTACATGTAATGAACTGATTGATATCATAAGTCATATTGCCATCAGCAGAGTGAAATTTGTTACAAACTCTCAATCCCTTTTTCATTTTCTTGCAGGCACTACAAAACTGACATCTCCTAAAGCCTGCTTGGGGAGAGGATAACCAGTTGTTATTTGAACTTATTTTTTCCACTTTTGTTATATTGTGTGAGAGTTGTAATTTTAAATTAGGTACCTTTTTAAAAATTATGTTTGGTCTATCCTCTATGATTTCCAACAGACTTGGGTCTCTGAATAGAATGCCCCAATGTTTCTGTATAATATCTCTGACTTCCCTACTTTGGGTGCTGTGTTGTAGAATAAGTCTACTTGCTGTTTTGGTGTTATCCATTATCGGTATCCCTTTATTTCTCTGTTTGTACTGTAATAACTTGTTCCTATCTAATTTTGCAACTTCCTCTATTTTCTCCTCTAAGAAGTCATTAGGATAGTTTTTTTCTTCAAATCTATCTTTTAATATTTTAGCTTGAGTTTGGAAAACATTCTTATCCCTACAGTTGCGTCTTAGACGAAAAAATTGCCCCTTTGGTATATTTTTTAACCAATGTTTCTGGTGGCAACTATTAAGACTAATATAGTTATTCACATCAATACTCTTAAAAAAGTTTTTTGTTTTTAATGTGTTGTCTTCTATATAGATTTCTAGATCAAGAAATTCTACCCTAGTATTACTATGGGTCCATGTTAATGCTATGTTAAACTCATTGTTTGCCAGATATTTTTTAAATTCGTCCAATTGGTACTCTGTTCCTGACCAAATAAGGAACAGGTCATCTATGTAACGACGATAGGACACCAGATATTGCGCCCAGGGGGAATTGTAGATGTAAAGATTTTCCCAATTAGCCATGTATAAATTGGCATAGCTGGGCGCAAATCTGGTGCCCATCGCCGTTCCACTGATCTGAAGATAATAGTCTTTATTGAACCAAAAAAAATTGGTCTCAAGAATAATCCTAATCCCCTCCAGGATGAAGTGTAATTGTTTGGGGTCAAGGGTAGTATCTTCTCTTAAAATATTTTGCACTGAAGTAATGCCTAACTCCTTATCTATAATGGTATAGAGAGATGTTACATCTCCAGTTACTAATAGCCAGTCTTTGTTCCATTTAATGTTTTCCAGATCATTCAATATACTAATCGTGTCTTTTAAATATGATTTAGTATTTTTAACATATGTTTGCAAAAATGTGTCTATATAGGCTGACAAATTGCTAGTATGTGAATTGACCCCAGACACGATCGGTCTCCCTGGAGGGTTTTTTAGATCTTTATGGATCTTGGGAAGTACATAGAAATTGGCAGTTTTGGGGAATTTAATGTGTATATATTGGTATTCTTTCTTATTTAGAATACTTTCTTTTAACCCTTCATTTAGATATTTTTCAATTCTTCTCTTGAAGGTGAATGTGGGATTAGAATCTAGTTTTTTGTATGTACTTGTGTCGTTCAGCTGTCTGAGGCATTCTTCATTATATTTTTCTCTGTCCATTATGACGGTGCCTCCGCCCTTATCGGCCGGCTTCACCACTATCTCATTGTTATTTTGTAATTCTTTTAGTGCAACCTGTTCCTCCTTAGTTAGATTAGATGTATAATTTGTTTTTAAATGTTTGATGTCCTTATGCACTAATTCCAAGAAGGTTTCCATTGGGCCTGATTTGTATTGAGTGGGATTAAATACAGATGTGTTTTTCACTTCTGTATGTCTGTATTTGTTGGGTTCAGGGATACTGTTTTTTACAATTGGACTATTCAAGAAATACTTTTTAATGCATAAGTTGCGTATAAATTTTTGCACTCCTATATAAGTATCAAATTTATTAATCCTATAACTGGGGGCAAAATTTAGTCCCCTATTTAGGACTGAAGTCTGTGCTTCTGTTAATGTTACTTTAGATAAATTAAAGATACCCTTGCCTGGCTTTTCTTTATTTATGTTTTCTATTGCAGGTTTTGGTTTAATGATTTTCTTGTTTGTCAATGTTCTACTCTGTCCATATTTCTTCTCCTTTTGTTGAACAGGTCTGAATCTGTTCGATTGTACTTTCTTTTCCCTGCCTCTAAAAAAACCTCCTCATCATCTTCTGAGTTATATCTATTTAAAGTATCAAATCTATTGAGGAGATGTCAGTTTTGTAGTGCCTGCAAGAAAATGAAAAAGGGATTGAGAGTTTGTAACAAATTTCACTCTGCTGATGGCAATAAGACTTATGATATCAATCAGTTCATTACATGTAATAGTAAGAACGTAATATACTTATTACGGTGTTCGTGTAATTTAATTTACATTGGCCGTACTTCCAGGCTTCTGAAAACCAGACTTAATGAGCATATTTACAACATAGAAAAAGGTTTTCAAAAACATTCACTATCAGCACATTTTGATAGAAAACATAATAGGAGGATAGAAGATCTTGATTTTCTAGGTATCAGGAAGATAGAGTGTAGTTGGAGAGGAGGAGATGCACAGAACCAATTGGGTCGTCTTGAGATGAAATGGATCCATATTATGGATAGTTTCATACCGAACGGCCTTAACAAAGATTTTGAGCTACATCATTTCTTATAAAGATATAACTCAGCTTCCATCCTCGTGAAATCATCTCACTAACTCAAGACATCTCTATTCATCTATTTATAGGTAGATTTGAAATAATCACAAAAGATAAAGAACCACTGATATCATGATAAATTTTGTGTCTCAAATTATAATGGATAATGTTTAATGAAACTTGAGAACGTTATCAAAGAATATTGTGTGTAGGAGATTATCCACGTATATATATCATGATGATACTTGTTAAATGATAAGACCTGGTTTGATAAATATAAGCATGTATATTCCTGTTATGGGTATGGAATATTGTAGTAGCGGTGAGCGACAAATGTGACTTAAGTTGATGTGTTACACAATAATCCATAAAAAGAATTAACCGATATGCTATGTAGCAGACATGTTGGCAGATGTCGCTTTATTAAAATAGGTTCAGGACGTTTTTAAATGAAGATTTGTGTAAACCAATATTTTCCTTAACATGTATATGTATATATATTGTCTAGAGTTTTTGTGTTGAAATATCGGCAGTCTAAGGAAGATTAATCATGACTATGCCCACTTCCAAAATGGAGGACTAAATACCGGATATCCGGCTTAAACCTAAAACATTCAAATAGGACTTTCAGACATGCGCACACCATTCCTTGAAAAAGCTCTTTTGCGAAATGTACGTCGGATACATTGTTTCTTGTTTTTTGGCGTCCTTCCAAGAATCTGCACACCAGCGAGGAGAGCAACATATGCTGGACTCTTAAGGGGGAGGTTGTGTGGTTAAGTTTCTGCACTCCTTACCACGGTCTCTAGCATTGTGTATAAGCTCAATTTGAGCAATTACTTGATTGTATTGCCGATCCCATTGTATTTGGTGGTCTCTGCAGCTCTTGTGGCGCTTTTTATACTTATATTTTAAATAAATCCATTTTATTCAAATATCCGGTTCAAGCAACTGTTTACCCAACAGTATAACATTGGGTGTGCGCATAAACCTGAGCTTGGCTATAGCTCCATCGCATGTGAGTAAGCATTTGTACACACGCATTCTGCATTTGAAAAGGTTACAGAATTACGCTATGTGGCATTTCTTTCTTTCTTTTCATATGAGGATCAAAAGAAAATAGAAGCGTGAAGATTGTGGAAGAACATACATATCCTTATATGAACTTTTATAAGTATTTAGTTTACACTCAAGTATACTTTATAAATCACTTGTCACGTTCATTTAGAGAATTATTACTCACACAATAATGAGAGAGACTCAAGACAGGGTCATAAAAGGAATGATTGCCAGTATGAGTCAGGTAGCAGTAACCATATACAACACAAAGGGAACTATTACCGCACAGAACAGCAGAGGAAGGAAGATTATGACTGGCAACAACCCAGAAATCCCTTTAAAAAACAGAGGGTATATTATCAGGAAGACATCCCTACACACAATAGATTTGATACTTTAAATAGATATAACTCAGAAGATGATGAGGAGGTTTTTTTAGAGGCAGGGAAAAGAAAGTACAATCGAACAGATTCAGACCTGTTCAACAAAAGGAGAAGAAATATGGACAGAGTAGAACATTGACAAACAAGAAAATCATTAAACCAAAACCTGCAATAGAAAACATAAATAAAGAAAAGCCAGGCAAGGGTATCTTTAATTTATCTAAAGTAACATTAACAGAAGCACAGACTTCAGTCCTAAATAGGGGACTAAATTTTGCCCCCAGTTATAGGATTAATAAATTTGATACTTATATAGGAGTGCAAAAATTTATACGCAACTTATGCATTAAAAAGTATTTCTTGAATAGTCCAATTGTAAAAAACAGTATCCCTGAACCCAACAAATACAGACATACAGAAGTGAAAAACACATCTGTATTTAATCCCACTCAATACAAATCAGGCCCAATGGAAACCTTCTTGGAATTAGTGCATAAGGACATCAAACATTTAAAAACAAATTATACATCTAATCTAACTAAGGAGGAACAGGTTGCACTAAAAGAATTACAAAATAACAATGAGATAGTGGTGAAGCCGGCCGATAAGGGCGGAGGCACCGTCATAATGGACAGAGAAAAATATAATGAAGAATGCCTCAGACAGCTGAACGACACAAGTACATACAAAAAACTAGATTCTAATCCCACATTCACCTTCAAGAGAAGAATTGAAAAATATCTAAATGAAGGGTTAAAAGAAAGTATTCTAAATAAGAAAGAATACCAATATATACACATTAAATTCCCCAAAACTGCCAATTTCTATGTACTTCCCAAGATCCATAAAGATCTAAAAAACCCTCCAGGGAGACCGATCGTGTCTGGGGTCAATTCACATACTAGCAATTTGTCAGCCTATATAGACACATTTTTGCAAACATATGTTAAAAATACTAAATCATATTTAAAAGACACGATTAGTATATTGAATGATCTGGAAAACATTAAATGGAACAAAGACTGGCTATTAGTAACTGGAGATGTAACATCTCTCTATACCATTATAGATAAGGAGTTAGGCATTACTTCAGTGCAAAATATTTTAAGAGAAGATACTACCCTTGACCCCAAACAATTACACTTCATCCTGGAGGGGATTAGGATTATTCTTGAGACCAATTTTTTTTGGTTCAATAAAGACTATTATCTTCAGATCAGTGGAACGGCGATGGGCACCAGATTTGCGCCCAGCTATGCCAATTTATACATGGCTAATTGGGAAAATCTTTACATCTACAATTCCCCCTGGGCGCAATATCTGGTGTCCTATCGTCGTTACATAGATGACCTGTTCCTTATTTGGTCAGGAACAGAGTACCAATTGGACGAATTTAAAAAATATCTGGCAAACAATGAGTTTAACATAGCATTAACATGGACCCATAGTAATACTAGGGTAGAATTTCTTGATCTAGAAATCTATATAGAAGACAACACATTAAAAACAAAAAACTTTTTTAAGAGTATTGATGTGAATAACTATATTAGTCTTAATAGTTGCCACCAGAAACATTGGTTAAAAAATATACCAAAGGGGCAATTTGTTCGTCTAAGACGCAACTGTAGGGATAAGAACGTTTTCCAAACTCAAGCTAAAATATTAAAAGATAGATTTGAAGAAAAAAACTATCCTAATGACTTCTTAGAGGAGAAAATAGAGGAAGTTGCAAAATTAGATAGGAACGAGTTATAACAGTACAAACAGAGAAATAAAGGGATACCGATAATGGATAACACCAAAACAGCAAGTAGACTTATTCTAGAACACAGCACCCAAAGTAGGGAAGTCAGAGATATTATACAGAAACATTGGGGCATTCTATTCAGAGACCCAAGTCTGTTGGAAATCATAGAGGATAGACCAAACATAATTTTTAAAAAGGTACCTAATTTAAAATTACAACTCTCACACAATATAACAAAAGTGGAAAGAATAAGTCCAAATAACAACTGGTTATCCTCTCCCCAAGCAGGCTTTAGGAGATGTCAGTTTTGTAGTGCCTGCAAGAAAATGAAAAAGGGATTGAGAGTTTGTAACAAATTTCACTCTGCTGATGGCAATAAGACTTATGATATCAATCAGTTCATTACATGTAATAGTAAGAACGTAATATACTTATTACGGTGTTCGTGTAATTTAATTTACATTGGCCGTACTTCCAGGCTTCTGAAAACCAGACTTAATGAGCATATTTACAACATAGAAAAAGGTTTTCAAAAACATTCACTATCAGCACATTTTGATAGAAAACATAATAGGAGGATAGAAGATCTTGATTTTCTAGGTATCAGGAAGATAGAGTGTAGTTGGAGAGGAGGAGATGCACAGAACCAATTGGGTCGTCTTGAGATGAAATGGATCCATATTATGGATAGTTTCATACCGAACGGCCTTAACAAAGATTTTGAGCTACATCATTTCTTATAAAGATATAACTCAGCTTCCATCCTCGTGAAATCATCTCACTAACTCAAGACATCTCTATTCATCTATTTATAGGTAGATTTGAAATAATCACAAAAGATAAAGAACCACTGATATCATGATAAATTTTGTGTCTCAAATTATAATGGATAATGTTTAATGAAACTTGAGAACGTTATCAAAGAATATTGTGTGTAGGAGATTATCCACGTATATATATCATGATGATACTTCTTAAATGATAAGACCTGGTTTGATAAATATAAGCATGTATATTCCTGTTATGGGTATGGAATATTGTAGTAGCGGTGAGCGACAAATGTGACTTAAGTTGATGTGTTACACAATAATCCATAAAAAGAATTAACCGATATGCTATGTAGCAGACATGTTGGCAGATGTCGCTTTATTAAAATAGGTTCAGGACGTTTTTAAATGAAGATTTGTGTAAACCAATATTTTCCTTAACATGTATATGTATATATATTGTCTAGAGTTTTTGTGTTGAAATATCGGCAGTCTAAGGAAGATTAATCATGACTATGCCCACTTCCAAAATGGAGGACTAAATACCGGATATCCGGCTTAAACCTAAAACATTCAAATAGGACTTTCAGACATGCGCACACCATTCCTTGAAAAAGCTCTTTTGCGAAACGTACGTCGGATACATTGTTTCTTGTTTTTTGGCGTCCTTCCAAGAATCTGCACACCAGCGAGGAGAGCAACATATGCTGGACTCTTAAGGGGGAGGTTGTGTGGTTAAGTTTCTGCACTCCTTACCACGGTCTCTAGCATTGTGTATAAGCTCAATTTGAGCAATTACTTGATTGTATTGCCGATCCCATTGTATTTGGTGGTCTCTGCAGCTCTTGTGGCGCTTTTTATACTTATATTTTAAATAAATCCATTTTATTCAAATATCCGGTTCAAGCAACTGTTTACCCAACAGTATAACATTGGGTGTGCGCATAAACCTGAGCTTGGCTATAGCTCCATCGCATGTGAGTAAGCATTTGTACACACGCATTCTGCATTTGAAAAGGTTACAGAATTACGCTATGTGGCATTTCTTTCTTTCTTTTCATATGAGGATCAAAAGAAAATAGAAGCGTGAAGATTGTGGAAGAACATACATATCCTTATATGAACTTTTATAAGTATTTAGTTTACACTCAAGTATACTTTATAAATCACTTGTCACGTTCATTACTTTATCACATTTATTTCTCATAGTAATAAAACAAGCTGATAAAGGGGGGGGGGGGTTGTAATTCTAGATTAAACAGATTATTTAAAAGAATCAAATAGATTACTTGGTGATCAGACTACTTATACTATACTTAAATCAGACCCAACAAACACATATTCTAAGAGATTAAATCTACTACTGGATGAAGCCAAACAGAAAGGCATTATCAATATCAAAGAATTCAAATATTTATCACCAAAATTCCCGAAAATACCCATCTTCTACTACCTCCCCAAAATACATAAAGACACACAAAATCCGCCTGGCAGACCAATAATTTCTGGTATCGGATCATTAACATGCAATCTTTCAGAATACATAGATACATTTTTACAGAAATATGTCAAAACTCTCCCATCATACCTAAAAGATATGACAGATGTATTACAAACTCTAGATAAACTAGTATGGCAAAACAATTATTATCTTATTACCAGTGATGTTTCATCACTCTACACCAGCATCAAACATAATTATGGTATAAAAGCAGTGGAAAATTTTCTACTAAATGACAAATCACTAGAGAAAGATCAGGCCAAATTCATACTAGATGGAATCTCTTTTATCATGAATCAAAATTATTTTTCTTTTAATGGAAAATTTTTCCTACAGATAACAGGTACAGCTATGGGCACGAGGTTTGCGCCAAGCTATGCCAATTTATTTATGGGTGACTGGGAACAAGATTTCATCCAGAACCATGAGCTTGGCGCAAACCTCGTGCTATACAAACGATACATAGATGATATCCTGATGATATGGAGTGGGGATATTACCCATTTAGACAAGTTCCTAGATGATATGAATCATAACACAATAGGTCTAAAATTCATGAACACTATAAGTAGAACAAAGATAATATTTCTGGATTTAGAAATTGAAATAATTGAAAACTCACTAAACACAAAAACACACTTCAAAACAGTAGACGCTAACAATCTAATACATTCAGAAAGCTGTCATCTTAAAAGATGGAAAGAAAATGTACCCAAGGGACAATGTATTCGATTACGTCGAAATTGCTCTAAAATAACTGATTATTTGGAACAAGCAGATTTCTTTGAAAGAAAATTTTTAGAGAAAGGCTACAAGAAAGAAATAGTAACCAAAGCCAAAAAAGATGTAGAATTAACTGATAGGAATGAATTCCTTAAATATAAAGAAAGATCTAAAGTAAATGTCCCAGACAACACCATTATCAATGTACCACTAATTACTAACTATAATGATGACTTTAAAACCCTGAAAAAGATTGTTAACAAACATTGGCATTTGCTACAAAATGATCCAATAATAGGTAATAAAGTATCTCCCTATCCCAATATCTTATATAGAAAAGCAAAAAACCTTAAAAATATTCTATCTCCGAGTGAGTTTAAGACTGGACATCACAACAATAAACAAATCAGTTTATTAGGTAACGACATTAAGGGATTTTTTCCTTGTTTTGGATGTAAGTCCTGCCAATATAGTTGTAAAACAAAAAAATTACATGTCCACACAAACTGGAAAAATATATGAAATAGACTGCACTATTAGATACCAAGATAAAGGGGTGATATACATGATTCAATGCACATGCAATAAACAATACATTGGAGAAACAACCAGGACTCTTAGGGAAAGAATCCGAGAACACCTCTGGACAATTGAGAAAGGCAAAAAAGACACATATTTGTACCAACATTTTAAAGAAAAACATAACAATAATCTATCAGACTTTAAATTTTGGGGGATTAAAAAGATTACACCTAATTGGAGGGGAGGGAATCTAGAAGTAGAACTCCTCAGAATGGAATCTGAGACCATATCTACATTACAGACCCTTCAGCCCCTTGGATTAAATTCAGAATTGGAAATCTCCATATTTTTATAATCTGCCATATTTTTATAATCTGTCATATATACAGCGAGTGGAATCAAACGTATGTCCCCTTTAAGTATTGTGGGCATTCCAATTGTGAGTTGTCCTTTAGTGAAGTTTGCTCTCAATTATTTAAATGTTCATTTTTGTAGATAGATTTGCAGATATATATACATATATATATGCGTAGATATATATACATATACTCATATCTCACATACATCTAGTATTAGCTGTATCTACTAAGAGTTTGTCTATATATAAGCTTTCAAATGCATTTTTATTAACATTTAGATTATATTACCACAATAAAGAATTTTTAGGTCTAGGTTTATTTAACTTTTTTGAAATTATATATACACATAGTTTCAACATATCATACATATTTTGATATGAGTCACAACTTAGTTAATACAGACATCTCAAGTCTGTTTATTTTAATCGTTTTTTATTAAGTTTCTTTATTAGAAATGTTATTAACCATTGCTAAAAGTGTTATATAGCAAGAAAATTATCTAGAGAATTTTTAATACTTCCTTTATATACAAAAGACTGCAACCTGAAAGTCCACCTTTCGGGTTGCATACATATTTTGATATGAGTCACAAATTAGTTAATACAGACATCTCAAGTCTGTTTATTTTAATCATTTTTTATTAAGTTTCTTTATTAGAAATGTTATTAACCATTGCTAAAAGTGTTATATAGCAAGAAAATTATCTAGAGAATTTTTAATACTTCCTTTATATACAAAAGACTGCAACCCGAAAGTCCACCTTAAATTGAAGAAGGTGTGCCTCTATGGAATTTACCTTGATTACTGAACCAATCAAAATACAAGAATCACCTTTATAAGGGTGCACCTAACCTGTCTGGAGTATCTTGGTAAAGCCCTCCGAGGGTGAAACGCGTAGAATTTACTCCAGACCTTTGCACTACAACTTATTTCACATCTACAAGCTGTGATCCAGCCCCTCAAGTGGACTCTTTAATTTCTATGATTTGGGAGAAAAAGCCATAAGAAGGACCAAGGATCTGATCAGCTAAACAACATACAACAGCGGATTTCCAATATTGCAAGCTTCTCTGCTTATACGTGCCAAAGCAGAATCCTAACAGCTGCATTATAACATCTTGTTAAAGATCATCTATACTTTCACACGCATTACATTCAGCGTGCACCCTCACAGCCTATCAAAAGAGAGGTGTGATTTCCAACAACTAATAGCATCGAAGGCTTGTTTTTTGTATTAAGCCGCAAAAGATTACAACACACAAGGACGCTCAAAGAAGCGGTACATCGGCTCAGAAGTATTTCCGATCCTCAACAGACATTTGTAAGGTACCTTACGGTTTGCATAATATGACTGTCATACACACCAAGTGGCTATATTGATCAAGTTTTATAATTTTATTGCCAATTTTTTTGTAAGGCCAATTGACCAAAAACCTACTAGCTTATAGGGAGACGTCCCTATGTTCTAATTCATTTGAGATCACATTTTTAACGCCATTAGTTTATGTCTTAAGTTTATTAAATAAGGTAATTTTTATCTATCATATCTATCTTCTTTATTTACGGAAACCATACATATTGCCTGCAAATACAGACTTATCTATCACATCTATCTTTGTTTCAAGGACATTGTTTATATTCACGGACACTATTTATAAATACAGACCTATCCATCTAACCTGTTTTCTTATTTAACGGACACTATTTACGGACATCTTCTATATTGTCTGTATACACAGACTTATTTATCTCATTTATGTTCCCAAATTTTTTTTTGAACACCAGATATACCGTCTGCCTACACAGACTCATCTATTGAATTCATTGACACACACCAATAGATATTTTTATCTATATATATAAATTTTTAAACATATTTGAGACTGATTTGATTAACGCAAGAAAATTCTTTATACTAATACACTTAGATAAGTCACACTTTGTTATGGTAGTGTAATTCCTAGCTTATTATTTTATAAGCGCCAGTGGTAATTTCTATTTATACAATATATTTCAACTCAAACTACTGAGGAGGAGTAGTTTTATATCCGCCAGGCATTTAGGAATTATAGTAAGCGCCAACCCTCTCTTCACTACATTACTACTGTCTTAACCTAGCCCAGGACTGTAAACCTGGCTAGAGGGATTATCACAAGGGGCGACAGGACTAAAACCTTCGCACAAAACCCTGCTTCTCTCTTTACTGCAGGAATCCTTTTTAACCCTTTATCATATATTACCAACACCTATTACAAGACTAAATTTAGGTTCAGATTCACAGAGGGAAAGCAGAGTAAAACACACTCAAAATTAAAGACTGCGAATCCCATGAGCTGACACCAGAAACTGTAAGGTGTTGGTTTCAAGGTGGGAGTGTCAGGTCAGGCGGAAGCTGCGGGCCCACTGTACCACCTGAAGCAGATGTAGATTATCTGATAAGGATATCCTTAGAACAGACTCAGACCACGCAGCAATGATCCAAAACTGTTCTTCTTTAATGAAAGACACACAACATGTCTTATAGGCACCAATTACAGTGTACAGGGTTAACTTGATGACACTTTATGGCTGCGTCATTTTACACAGTTATACACAGTGTTATTCTGGAAACTTACTAGCTCTATACAATCTCTATAGTCATAATAAGAAATGCATCTGCGAGAACAACAAGGTCGTTTGAACATCTTATTGAGATAGTACCCTCCTGGGCCTAGTGCCAGGGACATTTACAAGGTTAGCTAGCTTTGCAGAATAAAATGACAAGCATATATTTCTCACTACAGAATAACCCATTATAATAAAGTTTAATTATTACAGGATGGATGCAAAGAACAAGATGGCGCTAGTCAGGTTCATTAACCCCTAACACACACTTTGACACACAGTATGATTATTATTATAATATCTTTGTGAAATATGTTTTTTGATAGGTTGCACTATCTTGGATTTGACTGAAACCTTGACCATGTTTATATGTTTTATATGTTTTTTATTACAGAACTTTGTAAAATACTTCAATTTATTTTCATTTCTTGATCAATTTGATTTATCTACATGTTAAAAGCTTCCATATAGGTAAGATCTCTATTTTTCTTAATTTAACTTGACTTTACAACTTATGCACAATGTGAAATTAACCAATTTTCTGTATAAAATGTAGTCTTATTTATATATGCAACTTTTGATGATTATTTATTGTTATTGTAACATTGCTAACATGTGCCCATATGCACCAATATATGTGTGTAAAATAATACTAGTATTCAGTATCAATCCAATTACCTTATAGTCGTTAGATTACAGTTGGTATTCACACTATACGCTAATGCTTTAAGATTTATCAAGAAATTCAGGTGTTTACTGATCAGGTGTTGCCTTTATAGGTTCAATCAGTTTTCACCTGACCTTATGTGAGTACGGGGCAATCCCGAAATGTGTCCTTGGTTGGGATGTGTGCTGTACTACTGTTTTGTAATTTTAATCCCTGTTTGCTGTTAGCACACGTTGGTTAACTTTTAACCATTAAAGCACATGTTTTTTGAGTTAGCCGCTCGGGATTGCTTTTCTTTTGATGCTACGTTTTGAACTACTCTACTGGGCTCTCAAAAACACGTAGCAGGGCTCTGACCCCTAATCTTAACCCGGATGTGCCTGACTAGAGTTTAGCTGAAAGGAATACGGAAGAGGGATACAGCCGACTGGAGAAGTGCATAGTGCAGGTTCCCTGGATAAGGTGAATCATTTCCAGTCTGCAGAGCTGCTATTTACATACTGTAAGTGGATTCCCTATTTTTCCGTTATGTCTTCACTATGTCACTGATGATTACTCTTTCTTGAGGCCGCTGGAGGTTTATGCTATAGCCACTGCTAGTGCGGACTGTTCGTTTGCTGTTGTGTCAAATATTTATTTTACCAGAGGTCAAAGAAAAAAGAAGATTATGGACTGACGATAAAACAGAAAAAATCTTGGATTTAATGGTAAGTGAAATACTATTTATTCCCTGCTCTGAACTATGGGGTTGATCACAGTCTATTGTATAATTATTGGTATGTTGCTGAATCCAGACCATCTCGTTTTTAATTTGAGGTGATCTCAATCAACCATTTTCATTGTTTATGGACAACACTTTCTTCGTTATTGTTTCAGTGAATGATGGTCCTCTATTTAACATGTACAAGTCCTCTTTTTCTGATCACAATCTAAATTCTTCTTCTTCTCATCATCATTTGTATAGTAAAGAAAATGATTGATACATTTATGGGTTTATGTTTCAATAATTGAAATTCATAGCCAAAATTACTTAAAAACCCCACACTATACCGTTATGGCTCCTCTTCAATTCCCTTAAAGGAATATGAAACCCAAAAAATGTAATTTGTGATTCACGCAAAGCATATAATTCTATAAAAAAAACGTTTTCTTTGTATTTGCTTTGTTCTCATGCTATTCTTTGTTAAAGAGATATATAGGTAGGGGTCTGGAGCACTACTATGCAGGAAAAAGTGTTGCCATCTAGTGCTCTTGCAAATGGATAACATTCTTGCAAAACTGCTGCCATATAGTGTTCCAAGCATGTGAACACTCCTGAGCAATGGCCCTGATTTTCAACAAAAGATACAAAGAGAACAATGTAAAATTGATCACAGAAGTAAATCAGAACGTTGCTTAAAATTGCATGTTCTCTCTGAATCATAAAAGAAAAATGTTGGGTTTTATGTCCCTTTAAAAAGGCATACACACATATTACTATGGTAATGCAGAACAGCAGGTTAGTTGCACACGTCATCTATTATAATTACTACACATGAGGAATAAAGACACATACAGGCCTTTTAAATTGTGATGTAACTGCTAAACCCATAGAATTGCCATTTTGTTTGTTGTTTATCATACTCATTTGATTTTTGGATTGTGAAATCAGGAGATTAATATGGTAGATAACAACGTTGTGTTGTTTTCAGAAGGTAAAGCTTTCAAGCTTCAAGTGTTTAGTTAGCTTAAGCATTTTGTGATTGTGATCAGTGGAAAAATACACTAGCAATGCTGGTCGTTTGAACATCTTAGTGAGATAGTACCCTCCTGGGCCTAGCGCCAGGGACATTTACAAGGTTAGCTAGCTTTGCAGAATAAAATGACAAGCATACATTTCTCACTACAAAATAACCCATTATAATAAAGTTTAATTATTACAAGATGGATGCAAAGAACAAGATGGTGCTAGTCAGGTTCATTAACCCCTAACACACACATTGACACACAGTATGATTATTATTATAATATCTTTGTGAAATATGTTTTTTGATAGGTTGCACTATCTTGGTTTTTACTGAAACCTTGACCATGTTTATATGTTTTATATGTTTTTTATTACAGAACTTTGTAAAATACTTCAATTTATTTTCATTTCTTGATCAATTTGATTTAGCTACATGTTAAAAGCTTCCATATAGGTAAGATCTCTATTTTTCTTAATTTAACTTGACTTTACAACTTATGCACAATGTGAAATTAACCAATTTTCTGTATAAAATGTAGTCTTTATTTATATATGCAACTTTTGATGATTATTTATTGTTATTGTAACATTGCTAACATGTGCCCATATGCACCAATATATGTGTGTAAAATAATACTAGTATTCAGTATCAATCCAATTACCTTATATTCTTTAGATTACAGTTGTATATTTATCCAGTACCAAATTTACAATTTAAAGAGAGCGATAACATAGAATTGTGTGTTCTTTCTTAAAGTGTTTAGACATGTATAAAATTGTGTTTTCTCATTAAGTAACTAGATATGTATTGACAGATTATGATGTACATGGTATTCACACTATACGCTAATGCTTTAAGATTTATCAAGAAATTCAGGTGTTTACTGATCAGGTGTTGCCTTTATAGGTTCAATCAGTTTTCACCTGACCTTATGTGAGTATGTGGCAATCCCGAAATGCGTCCTAGGTTGGGATGTGTTCTGTACTACTGTTTTGTAATTTTAATCCCTGTTTGCTGTTAGCACACGTTGGTTAACTTTTAACCATTAAAGCACATGTTTTTTGAGTGAGCCGCTCTGGATTGCTTTTCTTTTGATGCTACGTTTTGAGCTACTCTACTGGGCTCTCAAAAACACGTAGCAGGGCTCTGACCCCTAATCTTAACCCGGATGTGCCTGACTAGAGTTTAGCTGAAAGGAATACGGAAGAGGGATACAGCCGACTGGAGAAGTGCATAGTGCAGGTTCCCTGGATAAGGTGAATCATTTCCAGTCTGCAGAGCTGCTATCTACATACTGTAAGTGGATTCCCTATTTTTCCGTTATGTCTTCACTATGTCACTGATGATTACTCTTGTTTGAGGCCGCTGGAAGTTTATGCTATAGCCACTGCTAGTGCGGACTGTTCGTTTGCTGTTGTGTCAAATATTTATTTTACCAGAGGTCAAAGAAAAAAGAAGATTATGGACTGACGATAAAACAGAAAAAAATCTTGGATTTAATGGTAAGTGAAATACTATTAATTCCCTGCTCTGAACTATGGGGTTGATCGCAGTCTATTGTATAATTATTGGTATGTTGCTGAATCCAGACCATCTCATTTTTAATTTGAGGTGATCTCAATCAACCATTTTCATTGTTTATGGACAACACTTTCTTCATTATTGTTTCAGTGAATGATGGTCCTCTATTTAACATGTACAAGTCCTCTTTTTCTGATCACAATCTAAATTCTTCTTCTTCTCATCATCATTTGTATAGTAAAGAAAATGATTGATACATTTATGGGTTTATGTTTCAGTAATTGAAATTAATAGCCAAAATTACTTAAAACCCCCACACTATACCATTATGGCTCCTCTTCAATTCCCTTAAAGGAATATGAAACCCAAAAAATGTAATTTGTGATTCAGACAAAGCATATAATTCTATAAAAAACTTTTTCTTTGTATTTGCTTTGTTCTCATACTATTCTTTGTTGAAGAGACATATAGGTAGGGGTCTGGAGCACTACTATGCAGGAAAAAGTGCTGCCATCTAGTGCTCTTGCAAATGGATAACATTCTTGCAAAACTGCTGCCATATAGTGTTTCAAGCATGTGAACACTCCTGAGCAATGGCCCTGATTTTCAACAAAAGATACAAAGAGACCAAAGTAAAATTGATCACAGAAGTAAATCAGAACATTGCTTAAAATTGCATGTTCTCTCTGAATCATAAAAGAAAAATGTTGGGTTTTATGTCCCTTTAAAAAGGCATACACACATATTACTATGGTAATGCAGAACAGCAGGTTAGTTGCACACGTCATCTATTATAATTACTACACATGAGGAATAAAGACACATACAGGCCTTTTAAATTGTGATGTAACTGCTAAACCCATAGAATTGCCATTTTGTTTGTTGTTTATCATACTCATTTGATTTTTGGATTGTGAAATCAGGAGATTAATATGGTAGATAACAACGTTGTGTTGTTTTCAGAAGGTAAAGCTTTCAAGCTTCAAGTGTTTAGTTAGCTTAAGCATTTTGTGATTGTGATCAGTGGAAAAATACACTAGCAATGCTGGTCGTTTGAACATCTTAGTGAGATAGTACCCTCCTGGGCCTAGCGCCAGGGACATTTACAAGGTTAGCTAGCTTTGCAGAATAAAATGACAAGCATACATTTCTCACTACAAAATAACCCATTATAATAAAGTTTAATTATTACAAGATGGATGCAAAGAACAAGATGGTGCTAGTCAGGTTCATTAACCCCAACACACACTTTGACACACAGTATGATTATTATTATAATATCTTTGTGAAATATGTTTTTTTATAGGTTCCACTATCTTGGTTTTGACTGAAACCTTGACCATGTTTATATGTTTTATATTTTTTTTATTACAGGACTTTGTAAAATACTTCAATTTATTTTCATTTCTTGATCAATTTGATTTATCTACATGTTAAAAGCTTCCATATAGGTAAGATCTCTATTTTTCTTAATTTAACTTGACTTTACAACTTATGCACAATGTGAAATTAACCAATTTTCTGCATAAAATGTAGTCTTTATTTATATATGCAACTTTTGATGATTATTTATTGTTATTGTAACATTGCTAACATGTGCCCATATGCACCAATATATGTGTGTAAAATAATACTAGTATTCAGTATCAATCCAATTACCTTATAGTCGTTAGATTACAGTTGTATATTTATCCAGTACCAAATTTACAATTTAAAGAGAGCGATAATATAGAATTGTGTGTTCTTTCTTAAAGTGTTTAGACATGTATAAAATTGTGTTTTCTCATTAAGTAACTAGATATGTATTGACAGATTATGATGTACATGGTATTCACACTATACGCTAATGCTTTAAGATTTATCAAGAAATTCAGGTGTTTACTGATCAGGTGTTTCCTTTATAGGTTCAATCAGCTTTCACCTGACCTTATGTGAGTACGGGGCAATCCCGAAACGCGTCCTAGGTTAGGATGTGTTCTGTACTACTGTTTTGTAATTTTAATCCCTGTTTGCTGTTAGCACACGTTGGTTAAATTTTAACCAATAAAGCACATGTTTTTTTGAGTGAGCCGCTCTGGATTGCTTTTCTTTTTATGCTACATTTTGAACTACTCTACTGGGCTCTCAAAAACACGTACCAGGGCTCTGACCCCTAATCTTAACCCGGATGTGCCTGACTAGATTTTAGCTGAAAGGAATACGGAAGAGGGATACAGCCGACTGGAGAAGTGCATAGTGCAGGTTCCCTGGATAAGGTGAATCATTTCCAGTCTGCAGAGCTGCTATCTACATACTGTAAGTGGATTCCCTATTTTTCCGTTATGTCTTCACTATGTCACTGATGATCCCCATATCTTTTTGAGTTTTTACTATTAGGAAGTTTTAGAATTCATATGACTTGGGTTGCATGGTGTCCAGTATTTAACAAGACAGTCAGCAATAGACAGGTGCATTGTTTTGTTACAAATGCATATTCGTAACTAAATATGGATATTTGTTTCATTTTCACAAAAAGAATATCTTAACAAATGCACAAACTAATTTATAGAAAAAGAATATACTAACAAAATGAATTAGTATATATTCCTTTCCTTTAAAGGGACAGTATACACCAGAATTTTTATTGTTTAAAAAGATAGATAATCCCTATATTACCCATTCCCCAGTTTTACATAACCAATACTGTTATATTAATACACTTTTTACCTCTGTGATTACCTTGTATCTAAGCCTCTGCAAACTGCCTCCTTATTTCAGTTCTTTTGACAGACTTGCATTTTAGCCAATCAGTACTAACTCCTAGGTAACTCCACGTGCATGAGCACAATGTTATCTATATGGCAAACATGAACTAACACCTTCTAGTTGTGAAAAACTGTCAAAATGCATTTAGATAAGAGGCGGCTTTCATGGGCTTCAAGGGAAGAAGCGGTCTGTTCTGAACTCTGTCTTAACCTTTTCTACTGTTTTTTCCTTCTCACCCCTCATGATTTAATTGTTATATGTAAGTAATGACCCAAAGAATCATTCAAAGGGACATTAAACACTAAGGGCTACATTACAAGTAGAACGCTAAATATCGCTTGCGCGCAAGCCACACTGAGTAATACCAGCGTATGCTAATGTTCACTGTTATTACAAGTTAAGCGCAATGCAAATGCGAGCTCGCGTTCGCATTGCTGGGAAGCATTGCTCTAATGAGAACGTGCTTCCATAGGCACCAATGGGAGCCTCGTTCTGATATCGTCAGAGACAGCATCATGTCAGGGTACCTGTAAGTAACATTAAATAAGCTACAGATATATCATAGATATTTGATATTTAATTTTGTAGCTAAAAATCCAATGTGATATGAGATGGTCTTGGCTGGGTGAGACACCCCCTTCTTACTGATTACAATACATTCAAATGGGATCAAAAGAATTGTTGTCATAGTTATCTTTAGAAATAACAAAAGGTTTAATGTTTTGTATAAGATAAGACCAGTGAACCACTTCAAGGTAAATATTAGCATTTTTGAAAACCCCAAAGGTATATGCCCATATATGGGCTTCCTGTCCAAGATGAGTAATGAACTCACAGGCCCCCTGTAGAGAATAGACGGTCCGTCTGTGGGAATGATTGGATTTAGAAACATATTCAAGGAATTGTAGTTTTTACTATCTAAGTGCTAAATTATCCCTGCTAAGACCTGATACACATTCTCAGTTGAGAAGACATCTGAACTCAAGTTACATACAGCACATGAGAAACGAGATCTCAGATAAAGAAATTGTGTCTAAATCCTCCTAACAATTTAAAATACACAGATCATATTAAAAACATATATATGCTGTGTTTTTATATGAATATAAGAAAATAATCAAATGCAACTTTAAATGGATTTTCATATAATAATAATAATAATAATAATATGATTTTAAAAATAATACTTGTGTTTCATGTATTCAAAATTTATTAGAAATATGAAACCACATAGGTCTGCTGACCTCAAGGTATGTATAAGATATTAAGGTGATGGCTGAGAGAGTAAGTGAATCCATGATGAAGATATTATAATCCTTTTAAATTGTTTCATAGAAAATATGATTTTAAACACATTTTTATATATTATAAGTGGAATATATTAACGTTTGGTCTTAAAATGATCAGAAATAATTGAACATGTAACTTATTTATACAAGGAAGTAAAGTAGTTTAAATAATCACTTTATAAGGATGTATTAAATTGTTAGCAATATTGGTAGTGAGGATATTTGGGGTTGTCTGCTGCCCCATAGGGATTAAAACTGGTATGACAACCAAATTAATTATCTATCAGAACACATGCAAATCCAAATAGCTAATTAAATGTTTCAACCCTAAGGGGGGACCAGGGACAAGCTCCGTTAGAGCCAATCCAAGACAAACTCTGTTAGGGACAATCAAATTTGTTTCTTCAATGATTAAGATATATAAGCTGAATGTAAGAGGAGAGAGGAGGCTGTGACTTTTTGCTGAATGCTGGACTGATAACTTGCTGCGTTGGGACACAGTCACTAAACAAAATTGGGCTACCTTTTTATTACCCATATTGCAAATAACCTTATATCATATGAGGTGAAACTGAAGTTCTGGAAACTGAATTAACGATTTGGTTATTTTGGTTAAGTATACGCGATTAATAAATCTATATTTTGATATTTAAATCAAAGGTATTTGGTAACTATAACTAAACTGCAAATAGAAATTTTAAAAGGGCCCTTTGTATTTTAGCTTGCATTCATACGGTGAGATTACGAGTTTGCGGTAACAGGGGTGCAGTGCTACCGTGCAGTTTATTGTCACCGCTCACTTACATACAGCGCTGTTATTACGGGTTTTTACAAACCCGGAGTTAAAAGGCAAGAAGTGAGCGTAGAGCAAAATATTGCTCCACACTTCACTCCAATACCAGCGCTGCTTAAGTCAGCGGTGAGCTGGTCGTACGTGCTCGTGCACGATTTCCCCATAGGAATCAACAGGGATTTCCGGCTGAGAAAAAGTCTAACACCTGCAAAAAAGCAGCGTATAACTCAGTAATGCAGCCCCATTGATTCCTAAGGGGAAATAAAATTTTTGTTTACACCTAAGACCCTAACATGAACCCCGAGTCTAAACATCCCTAATCTTATTAACCCCTCAGCTGCCGCCCCGACATTGGCGCCACTATAATAAACATATTAACCCCTAAACCGCCGCACTCCCGCCTCGCAAACATTAGTTAAATATTATTAACCCCTAATCTGCCGTCCCTAACATCGCCGCCACCTACATTATACTTATTAACCCCTAATTTTCCGCTCCGGACATCGCCGCCACCTACCTACATTTACTAAACCCTAATCTGCTGTCCCCAATGTCGCCGCCACTATATTAAATTTATTAACCCCTAAACCTAAGCCTAACATCCCCCTAACTTAAATATAATTTAAATAAATCTAAATAAAAATTAATATTATTACCTAAATAATTCCTATTTAAAAATAAATACTTACCTATAAAATAAACCCTAAGCTAGCTACAACATAACTAATAGTTACATTGTATCTAGCTTAGGGTTTATTTTTATTTTACAGGGAAGTTTGTATTTATTTTAACTAGGTAGAATAGTTATTAAATATTTAATAACTACCTAGCTAAAATAAAGACAAATTTACCTGTAAAATAAAACCTAGCCTATGTTACACTAACACCTAACACTGCACTACAATTAAATAAATTAACTAAATTAAATACAATAAAATAAATTAAATTAGCTAACTCACAAAAAAAACAACACTAAAATACAGAAAATAAAAAACAAATTACAGATCTTTAAACTAATTACACCTAATCTAAGAGCCCTATCAAAATAAAAAAGTCCCCCCAAAATAAAAAAAAAAACCCTAGCCTAAACAAAAATATCAATAGCCCTTAAAAGGGCCTTTTGCGGGGCATTGCCCCAAAGAAATCAGCTTTTACCTGTAAAAAAAAATACAAACAACCCCCTGAACAGTAAAACACACCACCCACACAACCAACCCCCCAAATAAAATACTAACAAATAAAACCTAAGCTCCTCATTGCCCTGAAAAGGGCATTTGGATGGGCATTGCCCTTAAAAGGGCAGTTAGCTCTTTTGCGGCCCAAGCCCTAACCTAAAAATAAAACCCTTAAAAAAACACTAACACTAACCCCCTGAAGATCGACTTACTGTTCTGAAGACCGGACATCCATCCTCAATGAAGCAGCAGAAGTCTTCATCGAACCAGGCCAAAGTCCTCAACGAAGCCGGGAGAAGTCTTCATCCAAGCCAGGTGAAGTGGTCCTCCAGACGGGCAGAAGTCTTCATCCAGATGGCATTTTCTATCTTCATCCAGCCGACGAGGAGCGGCTCCATCTTCAAGACATCCGACGTGGAGCATCCTCTTCATCTGGAGTCTTCTTACTGAATGACGGTGGTTCCCTTAAATGACGTGATCCAAGATGGCGTCCCGTAGATTCCAATTGGCTGATAGAAATCTATCAGCCAATCGGAATTAAGGTAGAAGAAATCCTTAAGCTCGCATTCTATTGGCTGTTCCAATCAGTATTACTATCAATTGATAGTTTAGTTTAGGCTACATTTTTTTTTTCTTTTTTTTTTTTGGGGGGGGTATATTTTGATAGGGATCTTAGATTAGGTGTAATTAGTTTAAAGATCTGTAATTTGTTTTTTATTTTCTGTAAGTGGTTTTTTTGTGATTTAGCTAATTCAATTTAATTTATTTAATTGTATTTAATTTAGTTAATTTATTTAATTGTAGTGTAGTGTTAGGTGTTAGTGTAACATAGCTTAGGTTTTATTTTACAGGTAAATTTGTCTTTATTTTAGCTAGGTAGTAATTAAATAGTTAATAACTATTTAATAACTATTCTACCTAGTTAAAATAAATACAAATGTGCCTGTAAAATAAAAATGAACCCTAAGCTAGATACAATGTAACTATTAGTTATATTGTAGCTAGCTTGGGGTTTATTTTACAGGTAAGTATTTAGTTTTAAATAGTAATAATGTAGTTAATGATAGTAATTTTATTTAGATTTATTGTAATTATATTAGTTAGGGGGTGTTAGGGTTAGACTTAGATTTAGGGGTTAATACATTTAATATAGTGGCGTCGACGTTGGGGACGGCAGATTAGGGGTTAATAAGTATAATGTAGGTGGTGGCAATGTTAGGGGCGGCAGATTAGGGGTTAATAATAATTAGATAGTGTTTTGCAAGGTGGGAGTGTGGTGGTTTAGGGGTTAATATGTTTATTATAGTGGCGGCGATGTCCGGAGCGGAAGATTAGGGGTTAAAATTAGGGGTTAGTAAATGTAGGTAGGTAGGGGTTAAAATTTTTATTATAGTGTCTGCTATGCGGGAGGGCCTCGGTTTAGGGGTTAATAGGTAGTTTATGGGTGTTAGTGTACTTTTTAACACTTTAGTTATGAGTTTTATGCTACGGCGTTGTACCATAAAACTCATAACTACGGACTTTAGAATGCGTTAGGAATTTTGGAGATAGAGGGTGTACCGCTCACTTTTTGGCCTCCCAGGACAGACTCGTAATACCGGCGCTATGGAAGTCCCATAGAAAAAAGACTTTACAAAGTTTACGTAAGTCGGTTTGCGGTAAGGCCAAAAAAGTGTGCGGTACACCTATACCTGCAAGACTCTTATTACCAGCGGGCGTAAAAAAGCAGCGTTAGGACCTGTTAATGCTGGTTTTTTACCTTACTGCAAAACTCATAATCTAGCCAATAGTCTTGTATAGTTTTAAGCTTGTCTTTTGTATGCTAAGTAATTTATAATTGCAGCCATATAACTATATTTTAGAATTTGTCTTAATTGTAGATAATTAAGAATTTATCTCAGCTCAGAAAAAAATGGCATAGGAGTTGGTTGTTTGCACAAATAATATACACAGTTTCTGATGTTTTGAATTAGAGTTATATAGAATAAACTGTAGGCTAAATAGTTTAATTGTGTTAATCTGAATATTAGTGGCTCATATCTTGGTATCTCATTGTGGTATTTTAATGCAATTCAATTGTGAATAAGGTTAATTCTAAAGTTACAATTCGGTTTGCTTTGTAAATAATATTTTTAAACATTGTATAGTTTGATTCATATCTGGTTTTCTATAAATATAATTCAATGTGTCTATAAATTTTAACTAATATAAAGAATTTAGGAATTTACATTAATTTTATTGTTTTGCATATGCATTATTTTTGGGGGTTTATTTTAAAGAATAATTATTAAATATATTGTATTATAACCCGGCCATATACTGACAATCAGAATCTAAATGCAGCAAAGCGGGTAATAAGTGCAGTGACGCAGCAAATATAAATATACGTATGTAGATGATTATATAGGCAAAAGAAAGTCCTAGACAGTGGTGGAGTTCCTTAAAAAACAAATCTTTATTGATATCCATAATGATAAAAAGTAAACCACATGGGCCAAAAACCCATGCAAAGAGAGGCAGTTTGAAAACCGCTTTCTCTTCTTTATATTATATATACATATATTTCTATCCAAAGATATGGAGAGTCCACAACGTCATTCAATTACTAGTGGCAAAGAGCACCACAGCAAAATTGTTAAGTGTCACTCCCCTACCCGTAATCCCAGTCAATAATCCCAGTCATTCTCTTTGCCTCTGTCAATGGAGGTGAAGTTGGTGTCTGAAGAAATTAATTCCTTTTTCAGGTACATTTCCCTGCAAGCAAGGATTTTGGTTTAGCTGAGTCCAGGTCAATCTCTTCAGTAGAGTAGTGGTGGCTTTTAAGCAGTTAGGAAGTGTTGAGGTAGTCCTTGCTTTGTTTCCTAACACATTGCTGCCCATGGTACAGAAAGTCAGAGTTGATTACTCTGTTCTTTCTTTTTATACAGGTGTCTGTAAGGAGTATGTGTCATTTCACGCCTTGTGAGCTGTCTTCCTGCCGGACAGCTAGACTGCAGGTAAGTGCTTTTGTCTTATAAGTCTTGGAGACTTGCACTTCTGAAGAATATGTAATATGCAGTAGATGGGGACATTTTTAAAATCCTTTATACATGATTTTCTTTGGCAGCGGGCAGGAACATTATGTATGTTTAGACTAGGGGTTAATCTTTCCTTTATTGGGATGTTTTTCCTCTTTGGGCTAATAGCATTGTTAGTTTTAAGTGATATTTGTTTTATGCAAATAAAGATTGAAGAGAGATTTAGTGTGTTTTCCACCTGTTAAAGGCACATAAAATATATTGTTTTTGCAAGTGAAGTAACTAAGGAAAGTATACAATAGTGGAAGTGATTTTAAGTCTACTAAATATAAAAGTGAGTTTTTTTTCTGACAAGTGATTGAGAGGTTGATTAAGGTATGTTATGTGCGTAATGTAAGATTCATGCAAGGAGTTAAAACAGGAAAATAGAAAAGACTATACGCTTTATGCTATTGAATGTATCTAAAGTATTTGGCTCTGTTTCTGTTGCAAGTAGATTAATTCATTAGAAGTTTTAATATAAATGGGTAACATGTTACTGTGTAATCTTATTTATGCTGTGATGGCTCTCATTTAAATATGCAGGTTATGATACAGTAAAGAAGTAGAATTTTAATGGTAAATAAGACAAGTGTCTTAATCATAGCTAGGCTATATATATGTAATATACATATTATAAATGGTCAGTCCTTAAAGGGACAGTCCAATGATTTGTTATTCCAGCTGTGTAGTATAAAAAAGTAGGAGAAATTGTATTTTCAGGTTCATTTGTATATATGAAGTAGTTGCTTTTGTGCTTTTAAATTACAGCCTATTACAATGGGTTAAGTTTCAGGTTATAGCATATCTCATTGTCCTTATCTGATATTTGTCTGGAAAACTGAGCTATTTGTAAACAATTAAAGGCACTCCATCAGGTGAGATGGATCATTGGAGACAATTTAAAGGGGAAATTTTTGGGCAAACTGTCCTTTTAATCTATTAGTGTGAATTATTATTATTATTATTTTTAGAAAGCTCATTTTCTTGTATACAATTGTTATTTTTTAGCCAGAGAGCTGCGAAATGTTGAATATCAAATTTTATACAAGAAAATAGGGTTAGGGTTAGACTTAGGTTTAGGAGTTAATAATTTTAGTATAGTGGCGGCGACGTTGGGGGTGGCAGATTAGGGGTTAATAAATGTAGGTAGGTGGCAGCGATGTTAGTGGGGCAGATTACGGGTTAATAATATTTAACTAGTGTTTGCGATGCGGGAGTGTGGCGTTTTAGGGGTTAATATGTTTATTATAGTGGTGGTGACATTGAGGGCGGCAGATTAGGGGTTAATAAGTGTAGGTAGGTTGCAGTGACATTGGGGGCAGGAGATTAGGGGTTAATAAGTATAATGTAGGTGTTGGCGATATCGGGGGCGGCAGATTAGGAATTAATAAATATAATGTAGGTGTGGACGATGTTGGGGGTGGCAGATTAGGGGTTAATAAGTGTAAGATTAGGGGTGTTTAGACTCAGGGTTCATGTTAGGGTGTTAGGTGTAAACATAAATTTAGTTTCCCCATAGGAATCAATGGGGCTGCGTTATGGAGCTTTACGCTCCTTAATTGCAGGTGTTAGGCTTTTTTCAGCCGGCTCTCCCCATTGATGTCTATGGGGATATCGTGCACGAGCACGTAAAACCAGCTCACTGCTTACTTAAGCAGCACTGATATTGGAGTGTGGTATGGAGCACAATTTTGCTCTACGCTCAATTCTTGCTTAATAACGTTGGGTTTAGAAAAACCTGTAATACCAGCGCTGTAAGTAAGTAAGCGATGACCATAACGTGCAAGTTAGCACCGCACCCCTCATAACGCAAAACTCGTAATCTAGCCAATAGTTATTTGTATATTGCATATGATACACTATTAACCACTAATATCTCTATCTTCTCATAAGCACCCCCTTAAATTTCATTATATCATAGTTCCCTATAGTTACACACTTACTTTGAGGAACCTCAATCAGTATGAGGTAAGTGCCTCATTTATATAGTATATCCCGTTGACGTCCCTTTGGTGTTTCAAACACAAATCATTTCGTACAGTACTGTGTTTGTGGACACTAATGACATATAATAATAATATTAAAATCAGTAGCCTAATAGTTTATTTAACCTCTGAAAATATTTTTGACACTTTTTGTGTCAAAAACTCCATTGGGCCAGGATAATGACAATTGCATGATATGGAGAAGGAATCCAACCTACATATTGTTGTAGTGAAATAAGTGGCCCAATAGTAATAAGCCCTTTTAAAATTGTAGTTACTTATTCAAAATTGTAAAATTCAGTACCCATGCCAAGGTAATTATCACTTTCCATAACAAAAAAACATTGGGCCAGACTAAAAACTATTGTCTGTCATGAAGGGGGATAATGTCTATATATACCTATTGTGAAATCAATGGCCCAATGGTGATTAACTCTTTAAAAATATTAATTACTTCATAACTATTGAAGGAAAATCCATTTAAGCAAAGGTTGGCATCACTTTCCAAACCTAAATATTATTGCCTGCCATGGAGCGGTATACAGTCTACATATACTTATTGTAAACTCAATTTGCCCAATGGTTGTTAACTCTTTAAAAAATACTACTTTTTCAAAATGTTTACAAAATGATGTCATGACAAAGTTGGCATCACATTTTGTGACAAAATTCACCATTGGGCTAATGACAATTGTGTATTATGGAGGGGGGGGACACACGAAAATCTATTCTTTTAGTGAAATTAGTGGCCCAAAGGTCATTAGCCATTTGAAAAAATGCAAATGTTGGTATCACTTTCTATACTCAAAACGCTATTGAGCCAGGCTAACGGTTACTGTATTTCACAAAGGGGGATCTAGAGCATGTCTTTCTGTAGTGAAATCAGTGTCCAAAAGCTAATTAACCCTTTGAGATTGTAAGATATGTCTTCTAAATTGAATGAATATCCACTCTCACAAAGATTTTCTACAATGTTTTTTTGTGCTAAACAAAACATTGAGCCAAGCTAATGACAAATGTATGTTATGAAGGAGGATCTAGAACAGTCGTCGCCAACCAGTGGTCCGTGGACCACTGGTGGTCCACGAGAAGATGTTGGTGGTCCTTGACACTATCAAGCAGGAATCAATCTCCTCTGATGGTGTCACTACTGCCGCGCCGCAACTCCCTACAGTGCCTGACTGGACATCAGCGTAAACCGATGGAGGAGAAGTTAAATTACAATCTCCCTACACAAATTGCGTAGTACTGCGCAACTTGCGTAGCTAGATTGTATTTTTAACACCTCCCACCCAGCATGCTGCTCAGAGAAAGATGTTTCCATTCTAAAGCCAGCAGAGGTTAGTATAGTGTTGGCTTGAAATAGTGGAATTAAAGTATATAAAAAAGAAAATCTTAAAAAAACTATTTCTCTCTTATAAACACATAGAGGTTTGAGTGATTGAGAGGTTGATTAAGGTATGTTATGTGCGTAATGTAAGATTCATGCAAGGAGTTAAAACAGGAAAATAGAAAAGACTATACGCTGTATGCTATTAAATGTATCTAAAGTATTTGGCTCTGTTTCTGTTGCAAGTAGATTAATTCATTAGAAGTTTTAATATAAATGGGTAACATGTTACTGTGTAATCTTATTTATGCTGTGATGGCTCTCATTTAAATATGCAGGTTATGATACAGTAAAGAAGTAGAATTTTAATGGTAAATAAGACAAGTGTCTTAATCATAGCTAGGCTATATATATGTAATATACATATTATAAATGGTCAGTCCTTAAAGGGACAGTCCAATGATTTGTTATTCCAGCTGTGTAGTATAAAAAAGTAGGAGAAATTGTATTTTCAGGTTCATTTGTATATATGAAGTAGTTGCTTTTGTGCTTTTAAATTACAGCCTATTACAATGGGTTAAGTTTCAGGTTATAGCATATCTCATTGTCCTTATCTGATATTTGTCTGGAAAACTGAGCTATTTGTAAACAATTAAAGGCACTCCATCAGGTGAGATGGATCATTGGAGACAATTTAAAGGGGAATTTTTTGTGCAAACTGTCCTTTTAATCTATTAGTGTGAATTATTATTATTATTATTTTTAGAAAGCTCATTTTCTTGTATACAATTGTTATTTTTTAGCCAGAGAGCTGCGAAATGTTGAATATCAAATTATATACAAGAAAATAGGGTTAGGGTTAGACTTAGTTTTAGGAGTTAATAAAAATCACCATTGGGCTAATGACAATTGTGTATTATGGAGGGGGGGGGGGCACTAAAATCTATTCTTTTAGTGAAATTAGTGGCCCAAAGGTCATTAGCCATTTGAAAAAATGCAAATGTTGGTATCACTTTCTATACTCAAAACGCTATTGAGCCAGGCTAACGGTTACTGTATTTCACAAAGGGGGATCTAGAGCATGTCTTTCTGTAGTGAAATCAGTGTCCAAAAGCTAATTAACCCTTTGAGATTGTAAGATATGTCTTCTAAATTGAATGAATATCCACTCTCACAAAGATTTTCAACAATGTTTTTATGTGCTAAACAAAACATTGAGCCAAGCTAATGACAAATGTATGTTATGAAGGAGGATCTAGAACAGTCGTCGCCAACCAGTGGTACGTGGACCACTGGTGGTCCACGAGAAGATGTTGGTGGTCCTTGACACCATCAAGCAGGAATCAATCTCCTCTGATGGTGTCACTACTGCCACGCCGCAACTCCCTACAGTGCCTGACTGGACATCAGCGTAAACCGATGGAGGAGAAGTTAAATTACAATCTCCCTACACAAATTGCGTAGTACTGCGCAACTTGCGTAGCTAGATTGTATTTTTAACACCTCCCACCCAGCATGCTGCTCAGAGAAAGATGTTTCCATTCTAAAGCCAGCAGAGGTTAGTATAGTGTTGGCTTGAAATAGTGGAATTAAAGAATATAAAAAAGAAAATCTTAAAAAAACTATTTCTCTCTTATAAACACATAGAGGTTTGTACCTTTTTTTGAAAAAAAAATCATGTTAGTGGTCCACGGGATTCAAAACTGTGAGTTTAGTGGTCCCTGAGGTTTGAAAGGTTGGCGACCCCTGATCTAGAATATGTATGTAGTGAAGTCAGTGGCCAATGGTGATTAACCATTTTAAAATGTCACATATTCAAAATTATGAAATTCAATACCCATGCTAAGGTTGGCATCACTTCATGTACCCAAAATACCATTGGGCCAGGCTAAAGACTACTCCTGGTCATGGAGGGTAAAAGAGTATACATATGCTTATCTTAAATCAGTGGTACAATGGTTATTATCTATTTAAAAATATCAGTTACTTAATCAATATTGAAGAAAAATCCACCCGAGCAAAGGTTGTCATAACTTTCCAAATGCCATTGGGGTAGGAAAATAACAATTGTGTGTCATGAAGGTGGGAACTAGAGTATGTTTTAATGTAGTGAAATAATTTGCCCAATTGTAATTAATCCTTTTAAAATATCAGCTACTTAGTCAAAATTGTAAAATTCTGTACCCACTAAAAGGTTGGTATCACTTTCCGTACCCAAAACACTGTTGGGGTAGGCTAAACAATATTGCCTGTCATGGAAGGGAATACAGCCTATGCATGCTAATTTTAAAATCAGTGACGCAGTGGTTATTAACTATTTGTAAACAACAGCTACTTTTTAAAAAAAAAACTTCTAACAATGCACACATAACAAAGTTGGCATCACATTTTGTGACAAAAACACCATTAGGTTAGGCTAAAGACAATTGTGTGTCATAGAGGGGGATTTATCCTACATACATTTATAGTGATATCAGTGACCCAATGGTCATTAACCATTTGTAAATACCAGTTACTTATTTATAATTTTGAAATACAGCTCCCATGTCCTGGTTGGCATCTATTTCAGTGCTTAAAAGACCATTGGGCAAGACTAATAAGAACTTCATGTCATGGAGGGGAATCTAACCTATGTATATTCATAGTGAAATCAGTGGCCCAATGGTCATTAACCCTTTGAAAATCTCAGCTGCTAATTAAAAAATGTTTAAATACAATGCCTATGCCAAGGTTGGCCTCACTTTCTGTGCCTAAAACACCCTTGGGCCACGCTAAAAATAAATACATGTCATGAAGGGAAATCTACACTAAGTATATTGATAGTAAAATCAGTGGTCCAATAAAATTAATAATAAAATATTATTCAAAATTATATAATATTGCACCCATGGAAAAATTGGAATCATTTTTTGTCCCCAAGACAACTTTGGGCCAGGCTAAAGACAACTCTATGTCATGGACAGGGATTTATCCTACATATTTTTATCGGGAAATCAGTAGCCTAATAGTCATTAACCCTTTGCAAATATCAGTAACTTATTCAAAATGTTGAAATACAGCACCCATGGTTGGCATAAAGCTACTGTATGTGTCTAAAACACCATTGGGCAAGACTACAGATAATTGTGTGTCATGAAGGGGGAGCTAACCTACAAATATTCATTGTGCAATCAGTGGCCCAATGGTCATTAACCCTTTGAAATGTCAGTTACTTATTTGATATTTTGAAATACAGCACTTATTCACAGTTTTTCACTATTTTCTTTGCCTAAAACACCATTGGGCTAGGCTAATTAAAATTTGCACTCATGGAGGAGAATCCTGCCTACATAATCCCACAATGAAGTCAGTGGCCCAATGGTCTTTAACCCTTTGTAATATTAGTTACTTATTCAAAATTTATATATATATGCCTAAAACATTATTGGGCCAGGCTAAAGAGAATTGCATGTTATGGAGAAGGATCTAACCTATGTATATTCATAGTGAAATCAGTAGCCCATTTGTCATTAACCCTTTGAAAATGACAGTTAGTTATTCAATATTTTGAAATACAGCACCTATGCCAAGCTTGGCATCATTTTCTGTGCCTAGAACACCACTGTGCCAGGCTAAATACAAATACATGTCATGAAGGGGAATCTACCCTACATATATTGATAGTGAAATTAGTGGCCCAATGGTAATTAAAATATCAGTTAAAGGGACAGTCTAGTATAAATTAAACTTTCATTATTCAGATAGGACTTTTAAATTTAATCAACTTTCCAATTAACTTTTATCATCAAATTTGCTTTTTTCTCTTGGTATTCTTAGTTTAAACTAAACATAGGTAGGCTCATATGCTAATTTCTACGCCTTTGAGGGCTACCTCTTATCACAGGCTTTTTAAATCTCTTGTCAACACAAAGAGACAAAAAGTACACGTGGGCCATATAGATAACACTGTGTTCAGGCACAGGGGGTTATTTAAGATTTAGCACAAAACAATGCTAACTGCAAGACAATAGATAATAAACAGTCACAGTCATGTGATAAAGGGGGCTGGAAGAAGGTTCTTAAATACAAGGTAATCACAGAGGTAAAAAGTATATTAATATAACTGTGTTGGTTATGCAAAACTGGGGAATAGGTAATAAAGGGATTATCTATTTTTTTTAACAATAATAATTCTATGTTAGACTGTCCCTTTAATCCCTAGACACGAATGACCCTTGTCAGTATATTTATGAAAATCTAAGTAGAGCTCTCCAAATAATATATCAGCTTATGGCAGGGTTACAACACAATATACTTAAAAATAGAAACCCTTAATCAACATGCATCTACTATAAACCATACAATTAATATAAATATCTGAATTCTTTTATTTAGTTAATATCCATGAACATCTTTGTAATAATAATAATATTATATGCACTTGACAACTATTTAAGATATGCTATCCCTTTTACAAAACCCAGAAAAATATACCTTCACAAATCAGCCTTATTTACAAATAGCCTTTTATTTAGTTAACACAATGGGACTAAAAGCTTAACATCCAGCAATACAATTCTAAACTGTGCTCTTAAACAATAGGATAATATATATATTCTGCTATTTAACTGCAATTTATCCTAATACAATATTAATTTACAATATCAGAACTTGCACAGATGAGTTACTTAGCCAATCAGACACAGATTTAAACAATATATAGGCTGTGACTACCAATTTAAAATACAATTTGCTTACTATAATTTAACTGTATTATTATTATATATTTACATAGATAAACAATTTAAGATTGGGATTAGTTTAACAATACATAGTCTATGAAATGCTAACGTGAAATATGCACTATTTCCTTAACTCTGCTACATACATAAATAGTAAATGTTTACTTTAAATGCTTGCATACAAATAGGCAGGCTAAGAGCTATTCAGGGTTATGCAATACAATTTAAACCCAATTTGTTCTTTCCAATCTTAGAATTTAAATTTTACTATATTGACTATGCATATGACTTATCTTACCAAAAACCTTGTATACATTACCAAATAAACAGCAATCCCGTTTCCAATGTTTATCAACAGATCCAATTTCACCTCAGAAATTCAAATTTGGGGATAATGCATATTGTCATGATTCCACCTTAAATCCCTTTGTCCACCTTTACTATTCACCTATAAAAGGATACCAGACACACCTGTCTAATGCTTGATTATTGAAGTTGTGTTTCTGAAGAACTTCCTGTTCCTCCGTTTCTACTCTCTCAAGCCTTTAACTAATTTCTGAGAATCATCTACATTGGATCAAGTTTTCACTTTCAAAGAGTATCTCAACTGATTATATCTTCCAAAACTTACTTCTCCAAGGTATTTATCCCTTGCCGTAATCTATAGCCTGAATCTGTGACGTCATCTCACACGCTGTATCACAGGATCCGTACAGCTCTCACATCTTGCAGCCTCCTCCTCTCTGACCTGTTCAGTGAACGCTGCCTAATCAATAACGCTGCTTCCCAGCTGTGTCTTCGATACATTTCAGTCTCCGATCAGGTACAAACTTTCTCAAGCTCATAAACTGATTTTGCCTCAAGTAAGATTATCTTATAACTTACAAACTATATTTTGTCAATTCAAGTTTACATATTATTATTATCGGATACATATTTTTTCTATCTTTTTACTCACCATTTTTGTCTCCTATTTTTCTCTTGTGCGCACAGAGTGTATTATTTTTTGTCATTAATACAGCCTGTCTCTAGTAAGACAAATCTTATTTCTGAGTGAGTTTACTTTAAGAATCTTATTCCTCAGATTTTCCACTCTGTATTATTTGTTATTTACACAAATCATTTATCAATTACTAATATTAAGTTGCTTTATTCCATGAGTTTAACTTATTCAAAGCTATATTTGTTAAATATTGGAAAAAAGCTACAATTCTATTTTTATTTTCCTGGAGACATGACAGAATAATCAAGCCTAAAAAATATATAAAGTTATTCTTAAATATGGATCCTGCAGCAATGGCAAATGAAATAACCAGTTTAAATCAAAAGGTGGAGATATTAGCTCAGGGTTTAACAGAGTTAAAAAATGAAAATAACACTTTGAAAAGTATTTTGAATGACTTTATTACACAAAAGGCAGCTGAACACCCTGAACCAAAGATTAACCCACCAAGTGTGTTTGCTGGTGTACGCACTCGCTTCCGTGAATTTTGCAATGCATGTTTACTCATGTTCTCTATGAAACCTAAAACATATTATTCTGATAGAGTAAAAGTATGTACTGTGATCTCATATTTAAGTGGGGAACCCAGATTATGGGCTGACAAATTTTTTGAGGCTAATGATCCCATTTTAGGTTCACTGGAAGATTTCTTTAACGCAATGGCTTCATTGTATGAGGACCGCAACACCCAACTCACTGCTGAAAATAACTTAAGAACACTTAAGCAGGGCAAACGGCCAGTTGAGGACTACGTCGCTGAGTTTCAACTATGGGCTACGGAGTCTCAGTGGAACTCAGTCTCTCTACGCAACCAGTTTCGTCTGGGACTATCAGAACATTTGAAAGATGAGTTATCTCGTATTGAGTTCCCAGACACGCTTGAGTCTCTCATAAAGATCTCTATTTCAATGGATAGGAGATTCAGGGAACGCCGTGCTGAAAAGGTACCACCTGAACCATTTCCAAAGAAGTACCATCAACCACATGTACAACAACCTTCTTCAAGTCCTGTACCTATGGAAATTGGCACAATTAAGGGTCCTCTAACATACGAAGAAAAACAAAGAAGAAGAAGTTTAAATCTTTGTATGTATTGTGGAAACAAAGACCACACAGTGTCCACCTGTCCAACTCTAATACGCCAGAAGAGGGGTAAGATATTGATAGTTAACCCTCAAATTAATTCTAAAATATTATCACACTTAACCATTTCATTGTCTTTGCAGTGGGATCAACATCTTCTGCTGAATGAGGCCATGATCGATTCAGGGGCGTTTGGCATGTTCATGGATCAAACTTATGTTACAAAAAATAAAATACCCAGAGTGTTAAAGCAATTCCCTATTCTTGTCAAAGTTATTGATGGTTCCACTCATTTAAAAGGTCCAATAACAACCACTGCTACCTGTTTCATCAACCATATCGTAAAATTACATGGTCTACCACTTTCAATAGTTACAGATAGGGGAACTCAGTTCACCTCCAGATTCTGGAGGGAATTGTGTCGTCTATTGAAGATCACCCCCAGATTCACAACAGCTTTTCATCTGCAATCTAACGGTTTGACAGAACGACTAAATCAAACGTTAGAGCAGTATCTTCGGTGTTATATATCTCAAGTTCAAGATGATTGGTCAGACTGGCTACCAATGGCGGAATTCGCTTATAATAATTCGATTAACACTTCTACTAAAATGACACCATTTTTTGCTTCTTATGGTTATCATCCGAGAACAATACCCACTTCTAACTTTACCTCATCTTCTCCCTATGCTGTCGAATATATTACTGAACTGAAAAACTCTATACCTTTATTGAAAAAACATCTGGAGAATGCAAAAGATAAACAAAAGTTTTATTTTGACAAGACACATATACCACCCCCTTCATATAAACCTGGAGATCGTGTATGGTTATCCACGAAAAATATAAAACTGAAAGTTCCCTGCAAAAAATTGGCGACCCAATTTATAGGTCCCTTCAAAATTAAGAAAATCCTAAATCCTAATGCAGTCGTTCTCCATTTGCCAGCTCATCTACGGATTCATCCTTCCTTCCATGTGTCTCTCTTGAAACCTTATTCTGGTACATTAGACTCACTACCCGGGACTGATTCCTCTGATACGGATTTGTGTGCAGATCAGTCTGACTTCGAGGTGGAAAAGATCTTGGATTCCCGCAACCGTTGGAGACGAGTTGAATATCTGGTCCGTTGGTTGGGATATGGTCCTGAAGATGACTCTTGGATTCCCTTACGTGATATTCAGGCTCCAGAGCTCTTACGTGAATTTCATCTTCGCAACCCTTCCAAACCTGGGTCTCTGCTCCCAGGAGGTCCGCCTTGAGACGGGGGATCTGTCATGATTCCACCTTAAATCCCTTTGTCCACCTTTACTATTCACCTATAAAAGGATACCAGACACACCTGTCTAATGCTTGATTATTGAAGTTGTGTTTCTGAAGAACTTCCTGTTCCTCCGTTTCTACTCTCTCAAGCCTTTAACTAATTTCTGAGAATCATCTACATTGGATCAAGTTTTCACTTTCAAAGAGTATCTCAACTGATTATATCTTCCAAAACTTACTTCTCCAAGGTATTTATCCCTTGCCGTAATCTATAGCCTGAATCTGTGACGTCATCTCACACGCTGTATCACAGGATCCGTACAGCTCTCACATCTTGCAGCCTCCTCCTCTCTGACCTGTTCAGTGAACGCTGCCTAATCAATAACGCTGCTTCCCAGCTGTGTCTTCGATACATTTCAGTCTCCGATCAGGTACAAACTTCCTCAAGCTCATAAACTGTTTTTGCCTCAAGTAAGATTATCTTATAACTTACAAACTATATTTTGTCAATTCAAGTTTACATATTATTATTATCGGATACATATTTTTTCTATCTTTTTACTCACCATTTTTGTCTCCTATTTTTCTCTTGTGCGCACAGAGTGTATTATTTTTTGTCATTAATACAGCCTGTCTCTAGTAAGACAAATCTTATTTCTGAGTGAGTTTACTTTAAGAATCTTATTCCTCAGATTTTCCACTCTGTATTATTTTTTATTTACACAAATCATTTATCAATTACTAATATTAAGTTGCTTTATTCCATGAGTTTAACTTATTCAAAGCTATATTTGTTAAATATTGGAAAAAAGCTACAATTCTATTTTTATTTTCCTGGAGACATGACACATATGGAGTCCAATAGTAGGTGTGTGCTTTAATAATAACCACAGTAGTTATTCCTTCTGGAGTAGCCAACAACCTTCCTTATCAGTCTCTATGCTGGGGTTTAAATCATCTGATTTCACCCCTCCCCTTTTTTGGTTATTATCAGTCATTGGTGAGTATTGGAAACGCCCATGGAGCCTTGTCTTGGATTGGTTCTTTTGCAACTGAACATGGATTGGTTTATTTGGTACTTATGTTGTCAAGGAAATGCATTCTTGCGACAACCAATCATCTCATGGCTGCAATGTCGCATCATAACACTAGGTGGCAGCAGACAGTACAACACAGCAATACATACCGCATTTTTAGACAGTGAAATTATTATTTCTTTAAACGATGTAATAACTGCCATAATTTCTTGTATTAATCTCTCCCAATATTAATTATAGGTGAAGCAGCATCAGATCAATTTCCTGATCGTTTTGATATGAAACATCATGTTTTATATTATTAACATTTTATTATATTAAGGCAATTTAATACTGCTAATTATTAGCTTAAAATGCATTATAATTGTATCAGTATCCTGGCATTTCTATACAAATAACAGCTTATTTTTATATTTCCAATAGTTCTGTTTGTATTGTGTTCTCTACGATCCATCTGAAAAATAGAAAATTTATGTTATATATATGCACTTCAAATATGGGATTATTAAAATGGTTATTCAATCTATACTAATTCTGAATTTATTTCCTATATAAATATCCCATGCAGCAATTATCTATTAATACAATGCGTTTATATTTATTATCATATAAAAGACCGTCACATATCCATTAAAAATATATATATTTTCTTATAATGCTGAAATGTATTTTACTTGCCTATAACATAGTTGTTTTGAAATCATGTGCTGTTATCCTAACGTCTTCACAGCCCTTTCAGTACTCAGTTTCCAGACTTTTATCTCTTACTCACCACATGGGGTCCCCTGTACCTAAGTGCAAATGCTGAAAATCTCACACGACTTGTCATCTGAGCTAGATTCTTAGGTACATTGGGAGGGGTAAATAGATTTTAGCTCACATTCCCAAGCAATCACACATATGGTTTCTGAAACTGTGGCTACATTTTAATTAAAACAAAATGCCTTAGTGTCAAGCCTTTGGAGACATCCTGGAGATGTGTATTTAGAATTTTACCTGTATTAATTTTCAGTTCCTTTGTTTATACAATTATAATTTAGCATATTGAGTGTGGGAGATCTCTTAGAAACAATCCACAAACAATGTGCACATCCACAGACTTATTAAATAAAGACAAATATATTTCTATATATTATTTAATAATATTTCAAATACCTTGACACCCTACTTGTGCAGCCCCCTGAGCTGGATCTGACTGGGAAGAGTTGCCTGGTGACTCAGGCAGTCCTCTAGGATCCAATCAGCACAGGGATTTCAGTGACAATGAGTCACTTATACATACATGAGTGGAATAATTGTCTGCCATCACTGTCTCTGCTTCCGCTATCAGATCTGAGGCGAGAGAGGAAGACAGATCAGCGATACATAGTGTCCCAGTTATTTAGAGTTTCAATATAAAAATCAGATTCTGTTACTAAGTGGCTACAAAAAACCCAAAAAAAAACTGAACATACCCTTTGTGCAATATCCTGGGTTGTCTGCTTTTTCAAATGGTATGCATGGGGGTAATTTTCTTTCCTGGGTTGCCCTACCGCCTTAAATTAAAGGCGATATAGGCACAGAAAATCAATTTGTCAAATTTCTATGTAAAATGTCAGGCCCCATATTTGGGCCTGTAACAACCCAAAATCCCAGAAAACCTTGACATGGGGGGGGGGGAGCATTGTTGTACTCGTGGGACATTACAGAAAACAAATATGGGTGTTTTATAGCAGTAAAATCAGGATTATGATATTCACAATAAAAATTTGTGTGTGTGCTTGGAAATCATAACATTTCTTAATTTCTCAGATTTTAATCGTGTTAAATTATAGTTAATATATAAATATTTGATGTCAAACGAAAGCCCTATTTGTCCTCGAAAAAACAATATATAGTAAATATGGGTGCACATAATATGAAAGAGGTAAATTATGTTTTAACAAACATATAGCTTAAAGGATTACTTTCTGTTATAATTTTTAAGCTAAACAACAAACATATTAAAGTTAATAAACATTAATTAAAACCTACTGACCTATATTTTCTCCAAAACGAAATTTCATAACGTTCTAAAAGTTATATCTTTTATTCGCCGATGATGTCACGTTATCCTGCCCACTATTTTCAGCACTGCATGTTCAAAATACTTAAACCAATAACTTTGTGTTTAAAGCGCCATTTTGAAACCTAGGTATTGTAAACGGATTGGTACAGAGCAAAGGATACCCACGGAGTGGGTTTGGAAAACAATTAAATTTGCAGACAAGATTTCTGATATACGGTAGAGATATGTTAATGAAATGCTATTGATAAAAAGCGTATTTGGGGTAGTTAGTTAGTAACAGGCATAGGAAATATTTACTTACAGTGGCCCTTTAAACTCAAACAATATGTTTAACTTATTAGAATCTGTTTTTATCCGGACAAGTTGCACAATTTGTAATACAGGCGATTGAATGAGTGTTATTATCATATGTTAGTTTGTTTTGAATCAGTGTATAGTTCCCTTGTCGCACACTAACCCATAGGTCTATTATTATTATTTTCTCTGTGACGAATATCGGTAAGTTATATTGCCCTGGGGTATCTCATTAGCAATGAGCACAGTCATGTACGTATGATGCAGTAGGGGCGTGTGACCACGTTCTGACCAGTGGTAATCTAGCTGCCGTCTTCCTTCCAGCCTTCTTCCTAATAGGGACTTGTGATTGGATTGTAGATCACACACCCTCTTTGTTTATGAGTTAGAGGGGACGCTTGGGATGGCAGCACAATTACCATTGGTTCCATTAATTGTGTAGCACACACGTGGTGCTCATCGCTTCACAAATCTACTTACAGCATTAATGTATCTGCTGTATCTACTATTTGAGATAAGATCACTTTTGATGCAACCTACGAATGATCCGTATCCTACTAAGGCTGGCATCCCATTTTTCTTATATAGAGGTGAAGGTTTTTATTTCTTTGCTTCTATGTGTTAGAGGTTCGCACTATGATTAGCATATTAATTGTGTAAAATGTGACATACATGTATAATCAGTATCATTGCGTACTCAAGATTTATTTGTCTACTGCAAAAGTTACATACAATAATCATTGTTTTGTATATAGCATAAATTACTATCATACTGGGTCACTATATTTTATGTATGGATTTTATGTATCACACACTGTGTGTATTTATAAATTCATGTCCATGCCCAGCGTCTATGAACAGATGAGGTTGTATAAATTTATTATAAATATTGTGCACATGCGATATATCATCTTTTATGTAATATACCATACAATGTTTACTATTGTATGTATATGATTAGGGCTGTGTACTAGACATTACCATGACAACTAAACCAAAAAGACGCTTAGTTACACAGATGGTTCCCATTACTTAATTAACCTATTAGATGGGTTCACACCCTATAAGTAGCAAGTGTATTTTTTATTATTTTATGTATTAGCTTGAGAAAACAGCCACATTACGGCTGAGAAGTGTGTCACTTTTTAATAAAGAAAATGTGTTTTTAATATACACTTGCTGGAGTTATTTGGACACCATTACCTTGAACCTGAGTTTGTGAGCTATATCTGCTGGGCAGGAGTGCAGTCAGCTGGGCGGCTGTGAAGTCCCAAGCTGCCTGTATTGCACCTGGAGGTGCTTTTCTTGTTGTAAGTGTGTTTTTTCTATCTTACAAATTTGCCCTGTTATACAGTACTAGGCTATGTTGGTCTATTCTATATTCCCAGAATAAGAGCTGGAGAAGAATCCTGTGGATACTCCTTGGTTTGGATCAGAGTCAGGTTTCGTTCAGTGAGCTGGACTACTGCTAAAGTTCCAGCCTGCCCCACTAGCACCATAGGGTGCTCCACGTTTGTGAGTGCCTGTCTATTTTGCTATCTCTTGCCCTTGTGCTGATGGTACTAGGCCATTGTGGTGCCTCTGTTTTTTCTTCTACAAATTTCTATGTAAATGGACAGGCCCCATATTTGGGCCTGTAACAACCCAAAATCCAAGAAATCCTGTACAGTGGGGGGGGGGGGGGGCATTGTTGTACTCCTGGGGCATTACAGAAAACAAATATGGGTGTTTTATTGCAGTAAAATTCCGATTATTTTAGCTTTGTGAAGGAATAATCTAGATTTTATTAAAGAGACAGAGACAAATATTTTGCTATATATCTTTTCACTTTACTGTAGACAGCATTTTAAAGAACAGTAAACTTACATAAAAAACAGAGATAACAAAGAATATAGCATAGAAACCAATGAAAATAAGGCTTGAGATGTTATAGAGAAAAATGACCAATGAGAGAAGTCCAAGGATCCATAAAATGACCAGTAACTGTAAACTCCTCCTCTTTGATCTTTGATGCGAAAAAGGCCGGAGATGTTCCACGAACAATAAAGTAAAAGTCCCAAAAACATCAAAATTAAGAAATACAGCATAACTGAAGAAAACCAATCTTGTTTGGAGAAGAACAATCTTTTGCAACTTGAAAAGGACGAAAACGTGTTTGAAGATAATTTAAGACCTGAAGAACTTGATTGAAGAACATTAATGGGCTCAAAAGGTTCCTTGAAATCCTGAAGAGGAATTTTGCACTACAAAATAAAACATGAAAGATTAGTTATTAAATAAAATACATTAAAATATAGGGAGGGTAAAAACATAATAAAACAATATGTGGGGGGAAAATACTTGTCTCTGTCTCTTTAATAAAATCTAGATTATTCCTTCACAAAGCTAAGATAATCAGAATTTTATTACAAGGACAGGGACTCATATTTTGCTAGTTTAAAGCAACAAATTATGAAACTAAATTAAATGGAATAGAATGAATAGGTTTAAATCAAAATTGTCTAAAAACTTTATCTGAAGACCAATCGGCAGCATTAAGTATGTCTTGAAGAGAGGCCAATTTAGAAAATGCTTTAGAAGCAGAAGCTCATCTAATAGAATGGGAAGAGAAAACACTATCCACACCTGCTTGGCTCATAACCCATTTAACCCATCTACTAATGGTAGTTGAAGAAACAGGTAAGTGGGGAAAAGCATAAGAAATTAGAAGTTGTTTATGAGAAGATGAACTAAAAGATAAGGTTATTTGTTCATATTCTTTAAGACAAAGAACTACACAAAGTTTAGGGTGATCAGAAAAATAAGGATAAAAAATCGAAGATGATAAAGTTTTGGTTCTTCGAGAAATAGAGAAAATTACTCCTTGGGGAGAAAAACATTTAGAATAAAAGTCAATAGCTTTGATGTCCGAAACTGGTTTACAAGATAAAATACATAAAAGAGTAGCTAATTTAACAGTAAGCTGTTTGAGAGAAAGGGAATTATTATCAGGCCAAGAATTAAAAAGAGAAATAACTAAATCTACATCACAAAAGAAAGAATATTTGGAAGATGGAGGACGTTTAAGACGAATAGATTTTAAGAGTCTACAAATAGTAGGATATTGACCTACAGGAATATTATTAAGTAATTCATGTCCAGCAGAAATAGCTGATCTAGCTACATTTATAGACCTGTAAGCCAATCCAGCTCGAAAGAGAGAAGACAAACAATATATAACTTCACTCAAAGGAGCTGAAACGGGATCCAGGCGTCTAGGACTGCACCAGTCAGACCATTTAAGCCAGGCGGATAAATAACATTTCTTGGTTCCAGGGGACCAAGAGTCCTGAAGGAGGAGTCTAGCTTCTTCTGATAATCCCTCGCCAGACCAAGATCCCCTGAAACCATCCAAGCAACAAGTTGTAATTTGTCTTGAAGCACTAGAGGATGGAATTGACCTGAAGGGTCTGTTAGAAGATCCAATTGAGATGGCAATAGAATTGAATGAAGGAATGACAATTCCAGAAGAAGAAGAGGGTACCAAACTTGAGACTGCCAAAACTGAGTTATTATTAGAAGGGAAATCTGTTGAAGTTTGACAAAAAGAAGAGTTTGAAGAATCATCGAAAAAGGAGGGAATGCATATGCTCCCGCAATTGGCCACTGTTGAAGAAAAGCATCTATTGCTAGAGCTTCAGGATCCAGTCTCCAACTGAAATAAGGAAAAATCTGATGATTCAGAAGAGAGGCAAACAGATCTATTGAAAAGGGACCCCTTAGAGATTGGATTCTCAGAAAAATTGATGAATTCAACTTCCAATAGCTGAAGTCTGTGAGGTATCTTGAACCCCAATCTGCCATCTGATTGTTTAGTCTCGGAATATATTCTGCTTGAATAGATATATTCTGAGATAAACAATCGTGAATAACAATTTTTGTTAAATCTGATAACATTTTTGAAGCAGTACCTCCTAAATTTAGGTTGATATATCGAACTGCAGAAATGTTGTCCATCCGAAGAAGAACAGTTATAGGAAAATCGTGTTTTGCAAAACTCTGAACTGCAAAGGCTCCTGCTAGGAGTTCTAGACAATTGATATGGAGATGTTTTTCCGAAATTGACCATTTCCCTCCTGTAATGAGGGAACCACATCTTGCACCCCAACCTGATTTGCTTGCATCTGACTCTATTATCAAATCTGGAGAACTTCCGAAAATTGCTTTCCCATTCCATGCCTCTATATTCAAGAGCCACCAATTCTGTTCTTCCGAAGCTTTCTTTGATAAAGATATCTTGTGATGATAAGAAAAACCTTTTCGAAGATAAAAAATCTTCAATCTTTGAAGTGCCCTGTAATGAAGAGGAGCAGGAAAGATTGCTTGAATGGAGGAAGAAAGAAAACCTATGATCCTGGCTAAAAGACGGATAGAAAATAATTATTTCTTTAGAAGATAAATAATTTATTTTTTGATTCTTTTGATTTTCTCCTGAGGAAGACTGAGAGAAGTTGAAATAGTATCTATATTGAAACCAAGGAATATCAAATTCTGGGAAGGAACTAAAGCTAACTTCTTAAAATTGATGATGAAACCTAAATTCTGGAGAAATTGAATTGTGAGGGATAATTGCTCCTTCAGAATAAGAGGAGATTGGTGAATAAGAAGAATATTGTCTAAATAAATTATCAGACAAATTCCTCTTTACCTCAATCATGCCGTTACCGGCTTTAAAATCTTTGTAAAGGCCCAAGGAGCTGAAGAAAGGCCAAAGGGGAGACAAGAAAATTGCCACAGAGAGTCTTTCCAAAGAAATCTTAGGTATTTCCTGAAATCTAAATGAATGGGAACTGAAAGGTATGCATCCTTCAGATCTAATCTTACAAGCCAATCTTTGTTGTAAAGACAATCCCTTAAAAGATGAATACCTTCCATCTTGAAATGATTGAAAACTAGGAATTGATGTAATTCTTTCAAATGTATAACAGGACGGAATGATCCTTCTTTCTTTTTTACAAGAAACATGTTGCTGATGAAAGAGCCTACTGCGGAAGGTACAATTTCTATGACATTCTTTTCTATGAGATCTAAAATCTCTGTATCTAGCAGGATTTGATCTTTGTGGGAAAATTTTATTGGTACAGGGCAGAAATTTTGAAAGGGAGTTTGAAAAAAATCCAATGGAAGGCCGGATACTGCCTGAAGTACCCATGGGTCTGATGATATTTTCTGCCATTCTGTTATAAAATACATAAGCCTGCCTCCTATTTTTTGATGAGAAAAATTTATGGGAGTAAAGGTGGGCAAACTTACCTTGGAAGGGTCTCCTGAAATTCCTGCCAGATCTGAATGACCTGTTGATGGACATCCTAGGCCTTGATGGGAAACAATTTTGCATGATTGGAAGTGGAGGGATTAATGTTGTGGAAATGAGACCTGGAGATGTTTGAAAACCGGCTGGAAAAGTGGTCTCTTCCTTTTCCAGCCCTATTGAAAACCTTTTGAGGCTGAGACTGATAAAAAAAAAAAAAATTCTTGTATTAGTTTTAATCTTATTAAGACTATTAAAAGTATTTAAGTATGAGCTTATCTGTTGAAGCCGAGCATCCCCAAATAATAATCCGTCCGCTTTATGACCCATTTCAGTAGGTGCAAAATCCGTAATTTTTGGATCTAAACACTTTAAAATTAATCTTCTTCTCTGGGTGAAAAGAAAAGTATTGGCGTCTCCAAGGATATAAACTAATCTCTGAATCCACTCTCTGGAAATATAAGGGTCTAACATGGCATTGTTAGCAATCGCCTCTTCAGAGAGTTCAAAAAGTTTAGTTACAGGGCCCAAGGAGTCAAGGAGTTTGTCCTAACAACATTTTAAGAATCTGTCAGGACCTCTTCTAAGATTGGCATTTTTATTACCTAAAAATTTTCACAGGTTAGCGTCAATGTTGGGTGTTAAATGAGAGTTATGAGGCAGCTCAGGGCGAGGACATTCCGCTTTTAGAGTACTTTTAGTTTTACTGGAAAGGGGCCTGCGAATATAATAATCTAAGAATTTAGAAACTCTTTTAGAAGGCCTCCATTAAGAGGATCTGGGGTGTTCTAACTCATTAGGGTCTGTATACGGATCCCCCAAATTATCCACAAGCTTAATTTTCTTAGATTTTAATAAACTTTTGGATTTTTTATGTTTAGGGGAATCTTCAACTGAAGAAGAATCAAATTTATCAAGTGAATCTTGGGAAAAAGATTCCATAGAAAATTCTTCAGAGTCAAAATGTAATTTTTTAATCTACATACTAGATGCATCTAAATTGGAAAACAACATTTAAATCAGTTTCTGAGTCTGATGAGGTATTATCATTGTGTTGACAAGCAAGCTTTGAAATATCAGAACGTGGCTGACGTGGTTTAAGTCTTACTTTTGACATTAGAATTAGACTTAACAGCATGTTTAGATAAATGCTTAGTTTTTGCAGTAGCTTTTCTAGGGATTGAATCTTTAATCTCATTAACAGCACTAATTGCAGACTGAAATTGTAACATCTGCTGTTTAAATGGCTCCAAAGAGCTATTAATCAAATCCCTTACAGATTTTTCAGAATATTGGGATTTATTATCATCAGACATAATTAAAATAATTTAATATCTAAATTAAAACTAATGTACTAGTAAGAATAAACCTGAAAACTAAAATTATTATTGTAATTTTGGGAAAATATATAACAACTGATAATAAAAATAACAGTCTCTTAATAAATTAAGTATATAATATAAGCCTCAATAAGTGTATATAGTATTTCAACAAAAGAAAATAAATGGCAACAATTGTATATGTTTTTTTAAATTGTTTGAAACTGTGTAGTGAAAAAACAAACTGTTCCGGACGCTCTGAGGTGAAATCTGAGCGGTAGGAGAAAAAACTTTGATTGACAGTTAAGGAGGCGGGGAAGATGCGTCACAAGATGGAGGTGTGACAGAGATGGAAAGAAAATGGCGACCGCAACAAATGATGGCTGCGCAGGGGAAAGAAAACAGTGGGGAGAGGAAACATACCAAGAGAAAATGTAAACAACGAAACCGGAAGCAAAGATAAAAAGGTAAGCAAATAAATAAATAAATAAAGGCAAGGTGTCAGACGAAACCAAGGACACAAAGGACACAAGCAAACCTTCAAAACATGGAGCTAAAGGCTAAAATTGAATAAACTGGATATGGACAACAAAACAAATAAAATAAAACCCAAAATAAAATGAAATGAAACCCAAAATGAACAAAACAATATGACAAAGAAACAAAATCAATTCAAAACAAACTAAAATACAAATCAAATAATAATACAAATAACACAAACAATAATAGAATCAAAATAATAAAATTCAAATATCAATTTATTAAAATATATCATGTACAGTACTTAACTCTGAGAGCAGCAAAGAGAAAAGAGGAGGAGTTTACAGATACTGGGCATTTTATGGATTCTTGGACTTCTCCCATTGGTCATTTTTCTCAAGCCTTATTTTCATTGGTTTCTATGTTATATTCTTTGTTATCTTTGTTTTTTATGTAAGCTTACTGTTCTTTAAAATGCTGTCTGCAGTAAAGTGAAAAGATATATAGCAAAATAGAAGTCTCTGTCCTTGTAATAAAATTAGGATTATGATATTCACAATAAAAATTGTGTTTGTGTGTGCTTGGAAAACATAACATTTCTTAATTTCTCAGATTTAATTAGATTTTAATCGTGCTAAATTATAGTTAATATATAAACAATTGATTTCAAAAGAAAGCACTATTTGTCCTCTAAAAAACAATATATAGTAAATGTGGGTGCACATAATGTGAAAGAGGTAAATTATGTTTTAACAAACATATAGCTTAAACTCTATGTTTTGTTTAAGTTCAGTACATGGAGAATTGCCTTGGTCAACAGTCTAAAATGCAGCACACATGGCAAAATTTGCATAATTTTTTTCTGCCCAAGACACTTTTGGCTCAGGTTAAAGACAATAGTGTGCCATGGAGGGGATATACGCTACGTATATTCACAGGAAAATCGGTGGCCCAATGGTCATTAACACTTTGTTACTCATTCAAAATTCTGAAATACAGCATCCTTGCCATGGTGGGATAAATGTATGTGCCTAAAAAAACATTTAGTCAGGCTAATCACAATTTACAATCATGGAGGGGAATCCAGACTATGAATTCCTATAGTACAATCAGTGGCCCAATGGCCATTAACACTTTAAACATATCTGTTACTTATTCAAAATTTGACTTACAACACTTATGCCAGTGTTGGCATCAGGGCTGGACTGGGATCAAAAAGAGGCCCGGGCATTTTAGGACAAAGAGGCCCCCCTCCCCTACCCTGAACCAAAAATTGGCAAATTTTTAAGCTTACATTTTTGCTTTTCAAATAAAGATACAAAGAGAATGAAGTGCAAATCATTGTGACCAGAGGAAACACGGACATGAACTTTCCAGTAAAATTCAATTCAGTTCAAACAGAAACTGCCAAATATTCAATCTGAAAGCAATCCAGATTTTTAACCTTTTCTTTTCAATCTGTCTGAGGTATTTAACATATAGGTTTCAACTATTTAATATAACAGAGTCAGTTTAGAAATGGAATAATGATTTAAAAATATATTTCCCTAAGGCCAGACCATTTATAAACTGCTTGTCACACAGTCACATACTTATGCACAGTATATTTCAGCACTTAAGCACCTCATTACAAAAGATCTGCACATATAATACATGCTTATATATGCTCAGTAAATGTCCCCAGCCCCCCAGCAATAAATTATTCCCCTAGCCCCCCTGCAATAAAATGATGCCCCCAGCCATAAATGATGCCCCCAGCCCCGCTGCAATAAAATTATGCCCCCAGCCCCCTTGCAACAAAATGATGCTCACAGCAATAAAATAATGCCCCCAACCCCCCTGCAATAAAATAATTCCCTGAGCCCACCTGCATTAAAGGATGCCCCTAGCAATAAAATGAAGCCCCTAGCCCCCCCTGCAATAAAATTATGCCCCTAGCCCCCTGCAATAAAATGATGCCCCCAGCAATAAAATGATGCCACCAGCCCCCTGCAATAAATGATGCCCCAGCAATAAAATTATTCCCCCAGCTCCCCTGCAATAAAAATATTCCCCCAGCCATAAATGATGACCCTAGCCCCCCTGCAATAAATTATTCACCCAGCCCCCTGCAATAAAAATGATGTCCCCAGCCTTCCTGAAATAAATTAATCCCCCAGCCCCCTGCAATAAAATTATGCCCCAGCCCCCCTGCAATAAATGATGCCCCCAGCCCCCTGCAATAAAATGATGCCCCCAGCCATAAATGATGCCCCCAGCCCCCTGCAATAAAATGATGCCCCCAGCCATAAATGATGCCCCCAGCCCCCCTGCAATAAAATTATTCCCCCAGCTCCCCTGCAATAAAATGATGCCCCCAGCCATAAATGATTCCCCCAGCCATAAATGATGACCCCAGCCCCCCTGCAATAAATGATTCACCCAGCCCCCTGCAATAAAAATGATGCCCCCAGCCCCCCTGAAAAAAATTATTCCCAGAGCCCCCTGCAATAAAATTATGTCCCCAGCCCCCTGCAGTAAAATTATACCTCAGCCATAAATGATGCCCCCAGCCCCCCTGCAATAAAATGATGCCCCCAGCCAAAAATGATGCCCCCAGCCCCATTACAATAAGATGAGGCCCCCAGCTCCCCTGAAATAAAATGATGCTCTGAGCCCCACTGCAATATATGATCCCCGCCAGGCAATAAAATAAAGCCCCCACCCCCCCTGCAATAAAATGATGCCCCCAACACCCCGCTGCAATAAAATGATGCCATAGCAATAAAATGATGCCCCTCTGCAATAAATGATGCCCCCAGCCCCACTAAAATAAATGATGACCACCAGGCCTAGTTAGTACTACAGATCACTTAGGCTGTAAATTCATGTACTACTGTATATATATATATATATATATATATATATATATATATATATATATATATATATATATATATATATATATATATATATACTTAGTATTACTATAAGTTATGTAAAAGGTCCTCTCTGAGACCAGACCTCACGGTCCCCTACCTGCCCTGGCCCTGTTGCCAGCCACCTGTTGAGTCACAGCCTCGTGACATTGTCATTATAGCTGCTCTCTAGCCCCCCGCCGGCCTCACGGAAAGCGAATGCTGGCCCCAATCCAGAGTCAGGCCATGATGGAGGAGATTCTTGATCAGCCTAGCCGCCCTGGAGGACTCAGGAAGGACCCACCTGGCCCAGCAGTAGCATCTTTCTGGCCTTGCTGCCTCCAACCTTACCACCAGTGACAGACACATGACACACAGGCAGCCGCAGCAGTCAGCTCTAGTCTGTCTATCGCTGCCTGCCTCGCAGTCTCAGTGTGTCACATGGAACCGGCACGTGGCATGAGTGTAGTGCAGCCGCGTGCAGGGCGTGTGTGTGACTGTCTATCCATAACGTTCCTCACAGTGCGCTCAGACCAGGGCCGGAAGTAGTGCGCATGTGCGGACAGTGTGGCCAATCCGAATGGTGAGGAATATTTGTAGATGGCGGCTCTGATTCCCAGAGAGAGACTAGTTGTAGTACGGACCGCCCGGTACCGTACGGCGTGCACACTGACCAAATGATGATTTGTGCTGCAGTAGTATACCAAACATATATATATATATATATATATATATATATATATATATATATATATAAAAATATTTTACCAAAAAGAAATAAAGTTCTCAAAAAAAAAAAAATGATATGCCGTGAGGTCGTAGTGGGCAGGGCTAAACTACCTTGCGGCCTACCGGCCAAATGCCCAGTATGCCCGACGGCCAGTCCGGGCCTGGTTGGCATCACTTTCTGCGCCCGAAACACCATTGGGCCAGGACTAAAAACAATTCCATATCGTAGAGGGGGATCTACCCTACGTATATTTATAGTGAAATCAGTAACCAAATGGGTATTAACTCTTTGAAGATATCAGTAAATTATTTTAAACATGTAAACAAAGCACACATGGCAAGATTAACATCTGTTTCTGTGTTGGAAAAACTTTCAAGCCAGGCTAAAAACAATTTAATGTCATGGAAGTAGATCTATCCTACAAATATTTATAGTAAAATCAGTGGCTTAATGGTACTTAATCCTTTGTAAATAGCAGTTACTTATTCAAAATTGTGAATTACAATATCTATGCCAGTGTTGGCATCACTTTATGTGTCCAAAATGCCACTGGGTGAGGCTAAAGAGAGTTGTGTGTTATGGAGGGTAGTTTAACAAGCATATATTCATAGTGAAATCAGTGGCCCAATAGTCATTAACCCTTTAAAATATCAGTAACATTCTAAAATGTTTATTACAACACCTATGCCATTGTTGGCATCACCTTCTGTTCCCAAAAAAAACATTGGGCCAGACTAAAGAAAATTGCCTGTCCTGGAAGGGGATCTAATCCACGTATATATTCATAGTGAAATCCGTAGACCAATGGTCATTACTTATTCTAAATTGTGAATTACAGCACCTATGCCAAGGCTGGAATCACTTTCAGTACCCAAACCACTATTGGGACAGGCTAAAAACAATTCCATATCATTAAGGAGGATCTACCCTAAGTGTATTCATAGTGAAATCAGTGACCCAATGGTCATTATATCTTTAAAATTATTAGTTTATTATTCACAAGTTTGAAATACAGCACTCACGGCAAGACTGACATAAATGTCTCTGCCCAAAACACCTTTGGGTCAGGCTAAAGACAACTGTATGTCATGAAGTGGGATCTATCCAACATATTTATAGTAAAATAAATGGCCCAATAGACATTAAAGGATTACTTTCTGTTATAATTTTTAAGCTAAACAACTAACATATTAAAGTTAATAAACATTAATTAAAACCTACTGACCTATATTTTCTCCAAATTGAAGTTTCATAACGTTCTAAAAGTTATATATTTTATTTGCCGATGATGTCACGTTATCCTGCCCACTATTTTCAGCACTGCATGTTCAAAATACTTAAACCAATAACTTTGTGTTTAAAGCGCCATTTTGAAACCTAGGTATTGTAAACGGATTGGTACAGAGCAAAGGATACCCACGGAGTGGGTTTGGAAAACAATTGCATTTGCAGACAAGATTTCTGATATACGGTAGAGATATGTTAATGAAATGCTATTGATAAAAAGCGTATTTGGGGTAGTTAGTTAGTAACAGGCATAGAAAATATTTACTTACAGTGGCCCTTTAAACCTTTTTAAATACGTTACTTATTATTTTATTTTTTTTAAATACAGCACCCATGACATGCAGGCATCAATTTCTGTTCCTAAAACACCATTGGGGAAGGCCAAAGAGAATTGCATGTCATGGAGGAAAATCTAACCTATGTGTATTCATAGTGAAGTCAGTGGCCCAATCTTCATAAACCCTTTGTAAATATCAGTTACTTATTTATAATTGTGAATTACAGCACCTATACCAGTGTTGGCATCAATGTATGTACCTTAAACACTGTTGGGCCAGGCTAAAGAGAACTGTATGTCAGGGAGGGGGATCTAACCAACATATATTCATAGTGAAATCAGTGGCTCAATGGTCATTAAAGTAATGTTAAAATGAATCTGTCTGCAAATGAGATTTGTTAAAATTGATATGTGAAAGATAAGTTGTTTTTTTTTTTTTTATAATAATTGCATATGATTTTTCTTTTTTTAGCTTACATCTTATTCAGCCACTGACCCCCCCCCCCCCCCCCCCGGCAAACAAGTATTTTCTTTGTAAGACAATCCACGCTTGCAGCCATTTTTTTTTTATGTGCAGCCATGTCAAACTTAAAATGCATGTGCATCTGCTTTAGTAATATCCCTCTCCCGTTTACTGATGGAGTGATGTGTGGTATATCAAAGGGCTGCACATGTGCATTTGATCCAGAGCTGGGAGCGCCCTTTATCTACTACATAAAGAGCTGGGACCGCTATCTACATCACTACACTAGAGAAGAGGGAAAACCAGGGGAGGGGCAGAGGAAAAAACGAGAATCAAAACATGAAAAAATATACAATTCTATAATTATATTAACACTGTTAAAGGGACGTGAAACCCAAAATGTTTCTTTCATGATTCAAATAGAGAAGACAATTTTTTTATTTATTTTTTTAATCTTTTTTTTTACAAAACAAAATAAAAAAGGAAAGACATAAATTGAATTGTGTGTGGGTACCATCTTCTGAGATAATAACTGAATTATTTTAATCAATATACATTACTAGAGATAAACCCATTGTTATTGGTGGGAAGACGTACAGTTATGAATATTAAAAAAAAAAAAAGTTCTCATATTAGATGTGCATCTTCCCACGCCTTCAATTCCTTCCCTACTACCGAATTAAGAGACCATATTTGTTCAGACCAAGTTAAATACTCCTCTTTTTGATCGGCACAAGCCTGAGCTAACCCTTGACTACCCTGCAAGGATCAACTTCATTTTTTAACTAAAATTGACATATGAAGGAGGGTATTAGGTAACTAACTTATCAACTTAATTCTGTGGATCCTAAAAAAAAAAAAGGGGGCAGAGAAAGAGAAAAAAAAAGAAAAAAAAAAAAAAGGAGTAAAAGTCTCTTTACTTCTTGATCATTGTGTAGATTAGTGTCATGTTGTTCAATAATGCATTGTTTCTTCAAACAGTTTTTTACTTCTAAGATGCTCGGAATCGCTCTTGTCTTCCACTTTTTCAAGATCAAATATCTAACAGCAAGGATTACTAGACTAACTATTTTAAATTTATCCTGGGGAAATCCTGAGTCTTCAACAAGAAAAACTATTTTTAAGGGAGAGAGTGTCAGTGAAGTGATGCCCACCGATTTAATGAGCCAACATTGTATCTCCAGCCAAAAATTTCTGACTTTTGGGCAGTCCCAGAACATATGCCGAAGGTTAGCCGATGGATATGAACATTTTGGGCATTTATTAAAACTAGCATTCCGACATTTAGTTCCTTTTTCTGGGGAGAAATACGTCATGTGTAGTAACTTAACATGCGCATCGAGCCAAGTAGCGGAGAGAGTGACACGTGAGATTGCTTGAATCGACGAGGTTACTAATGTAGTCTCCAAAGACTCTTCCGCTAAGATTGCTGCCCAATTAGCATGCAATTTTTCCAATGTTTCTGGGCCTTTAAGAGACGTCAGCCTCTGATAAATATATGAAATCAACGTAAGGCCATTTTTAGCTAATAAAAGCCAATTCTCGAGAATGCCTATAGACCAATCCCAGCCAAAATCATTTACTAGTTTAAGAGCGAAGTGTCTTGCTTGGAGATAGGCGAAAAAAAATGTTTGTTGGGGAGATGGAACTCCTCCTTAAGAGAATTAAAGGTCTTAATACACCTTCTCTCAAAGTCTAGTAGCTGATGGGTATTCACTAGGCCCAGAGATTCCCATTTGGTGAAGAGAGGTGCTTGTATCCCTGCTTGGAATTGTGGGTTATTTGAGAGTGGTAGGTATATTGAGATCCTAGATTCAATGTGTAGAGAACTGCTCATCTTTATCCACATCTGGATTGGATTGTAGATAGATTTTATCTTTTTTATTTCAGGGGGAATTATGTTATTATTACAGAGAAGACCATTTTTTTTTATTTTTTTTAAATACATTTTTTATTGAGGTTGTGCGAAAACAATACAACTTATATGAGACATCATATCATTGCAACAAATATAAATTGTACATTTCAAGTTGACAACTTTTACAAAGATAAAATGATGAAATTTTCCATATAAATAATCTCATAGAGAGAACAAAAAAACCCCAGAAACTGGGACCTCATTTTCTTTTCACAGTCTAAAAATTAGCCATTTGAGTGGTCATGGTAGAATCTGTAGACTTAGAATAGGTTGATAAGGGGTAGTTGGAATTATAGCAAAAATGAAAATATCTTTTTGCGATGTAGATTATAAGGTAAAATATGTATATATGCTGGACTGGATACCCAAGCAATCTTGTAACACTAGGTATAAAAAACAGGGCCGACTTTATATTGGACTGCAAGGGTTATTAGGAAAAAGATACTAAAGTTAGGGTACGGCATAGGAAAGATAAGCCGTGCAGTTAACCCTCCTAGAGTAGGAGGTTTATTATAGAGATGGGGGGGGAGGTTGTGGGTGGATATAATAAAGGGCCCCAACTCAAAGAGAAAGGGGAGATACGGGAGATGCGGCTCCTTCATTGAGGAATAAGGGAAACTAACGCATGGTACCTTAGGACAGACATGATCTAGCGTCCTGCCTGGGCGCAAAGGTTTATGAATAACTGAGTTACTGATAAGTAGAATGCTAAATATATGTTACTTTTATGCAATATCTGGCAAATTAGGACCCAAGCTTTCCAATGAGAAAATTTAATGTAACCTTCAAAACTCGTTTGGGGTGCAGTGAGAGGTGAGGTAATGCCTAATGTTTATGGTGCAGGACCAGCCTGCTCTATACAACCTTATAGAAACTTTAGAGTTTTGCGATAACACAAGAACCTCTTCCCATCTGAGCATTCACTAAGTAGGAGTTGAAAGATGTGAAGCTCTCGTTGACAATAGACCTATACACATCTCACTCTGTATATACAGGCTCATAGTAACCATACGGAGTGGTAGGATTTTAAACAAATAATGCAATAATTGAGTGTGGGTTAGAGAAAACCATATCTATATTTAGGATTGGCTAAACCAAGGTCTAAAGTGTAAGAATACCAGTTCCAGCATGCCAAGAGAATCTGCATGACTAAAATTCAGTTGTCTTAATTCTTGTCTCCTATCCCCTGGGCATGGGCCCTATGCCCAGCAAAGAGTCAGACAAACCGTGAAAGCAGAGTGTTAATTATACTCACTGCGTATGGTGTATTTTTATCCTCCTAGTAGTATATTACAGATTGCCTTGTGTTCCCTAAGTTATGAATCAGAGGAGGCTGATTGGGACTTTAAGGGAAACCATAGCGGCATTCTAATTTTATCTAAACAAAGATACCTTAAATAGTGCCTTAATGCATTAAACTGAGCATCTCCAATCCTTTTATGACATAGTTGTAAACTAATGCATGGGTTCAACAGCCTATGAAACTGGAAGTAGAAACTCCATATGATGATGGCTCTCACTGAATAATAGGTATTAGGCAAATAGTATAAAAGAGTTAAGCATCAAACACTTATTAAACCAATATGCAGCATAAAAATTGGTAAGCAAGAAAACTTAGGTAACCAGGGTTAGGTAATGGAGAGTTATGGTACTAAAATCTTAACATAGAACAAATTTAAACCTTTAAATAACATGTGTGCCAAACAGAGAGATTAGCTGAAGTCAGCCGATTTAGAGACCTACTTGAGCATGTGCTACTGTGGAATAGTAAATTAGCATATTGTCCATACTAAGTGTCCAGAGGTACACCTAAGACCTGTCTCAAGTATTGGGTACAGTCGAGTCTCCATGATTCTAACCGACTCCTTCTTTTTGGCGCAACTGGTATAGAGAGGATCGCACTAACAGGCACACTGAAATTTCACCTGCGCTCCTATAGTGTTTAATATCCGCTTCAGGGAGATACAAAGAGTGCGCTCTGTGGCGTAGAGGGACTGAATAGTATGTAAGTCCAATGAAAGTAGTTACCGGTCCATAAGGGCCCTCTTCTGTCACTGTTGTCCGAAGTGGCTGCTTTGCACTAATACAAATCTGCTCAGATGTTACAGCGGGTAACTCCGCCAGCTCATTGACGGTCGGCCATTTCCCCACAGGCGTCTTCTCCAGTATCACTTGAGGTAAACCATGCGGCGAGTTCACTTCTGCAGGATGATCGCCTTGAACATAGTGTGTTCCGGCGTCTGACGGATCTTTAGCGGTTAAAGCATTTTCCTTTGCTTGTGCACACCCAGCATTGTCAGTAGCTACCTGCTCTAGATCCACCATCTCCGCCGCACCGACATTTGTTCCCTCGTGTGGCATCCGTTTACAAATGGCCCCCCATTCAGATGTGAGGCAGTCCAATAAGCGGCTATGGTGGGCGTTTAGTAGATGAAAGATAGCGGTTGCTAGTTCAGTGCTGCAGGTAGTCATAGTATAGCTGTAGTGGTAATCTCAGTAATCCTGTGTTGGCAGTCACAAACACTGTGCAAAAGGGAAGGTTTTTGCTTCACTCGGGAGCCTTTGCGTGAATGAAAAGATGGCCGCTTCTAGTTCATCCCGGCATTAGGCAGACCATAAAAAACATTGACTCTCTCCACTTTAAAGTTGTTATCAAACAATCTTTTTTTTTTTTTATTTATTCTTTTTTATTTGTGCCAGTAAGCGAAAAAATAAACAAAATACAATACGTTTGGATATGAAACTGCACCACGCAGGGTGCAAAATATGCATAAAAAAAATACAACGATTGAATTGCACCATTCACAATATATAGAGATGTCAAAATAACAAAAAACAAAAAGTAAGACTCTTTTGCTTCTTTTGCGTATATGTATCATGTATAAACAAACGGTTCTTCTATCCCTGGCAGTTCATTTTAACATAGACTTGAAAACACACTACACACTCATACAACATAAAAAAAAAAAAAAAAAAAAAAAAAAGGGAGGAAAAAAAAAAAAGGAACTTATATCTCTCACGAGTTGAGACTTTAATCTGCCCCTCTTCCTTCCACTGTAGATCTCCTGACGTGTCAACTGTCTACCGACTCTGGTTCCTACCCTGGCCTCTTCAATCCCACCACTTGTTCTATCTATAATTCATAACCCACTCTGCAGGAAAATCTCCCAGCAATACCAAATCAGAAAAACAATCAGTACTTAAGAAAGGAGATAGAATTGCCTTTTGCACATCTTCAGGATACATTTTAACTACAGGTAACCATCCCAGTAGAAATCTTTTGCATTCTTTTTCGCTTGTGTCCCAAAGATGAAAAGATTCAAAAATAATTTGTAGCTGGATTTCTCTAATAAAAAATGAAAACCCTGGCATCTTTTTGGCTTTCCAGTTACTTAATATAAGTTGTCTCACAAGTATAATAATTGTATTTATAATTTTACTTGACGGGACTGTCTTTTGGCTAGATCGAACTAGCAAAAATATATCCTCAATTTTGAATTGTATGTTTGTTGAGTACGTTTTATTAATCCAAAAGATCACTTTCTTCCAAAATTGTTGAACTCTGGGGCAGTGCCAGAACATATGTAAAATATCCGCGTTCATATAGACGCATCGCGGGCAAAAGAAGTATTGACCTATAAACATTTTAGCCATTTTCCAAGGTGTGCAATAATAGTTATTAAGAAATTTGACATGGCCTTCTCTCCAGCTAGTTGGAATATGGCATTTGCTTAAAGATTCACAACTCTCTTTCAATGTAGCTTGATTTATATTTGGAATCTTAGATATCCATTTTGCACATAATTTCTCCATTAGAGAATCACTTTGTTTGGCAAGCATGATACTATATAATAATGAAATAGAGGGGGGCCTAACATGAGCAACGATCATAATTGCTTTCAACTCCGTCCATGCGACTGTCTCACCACGATTCCATCTCCTAGAGGATATATAATTATGCACTTGCAAATAGGAATAGAGATTATTACTTGAAAGGTCAAATCGAGCTTTCAAAATATCAAAAGGGATTATTTGTCGATCTTCCATAAAAAATTGCGAAACTAGCTTAAGATCTTTATTGAACCAATCTCTAAAAACCTGCTGGTTGTTTCCTGGAGGAAATTCGGGGTTGCCTATTAAAGGTAAATAGTCCGAAAAGGTGTAATCAATACCTATAAGAGAGCATATTTTTTGCCAGGCTAGAACTACATTGTTTATTGATATTAAACTTTTGACCTCATGCGGAGTTTCTTTAGGATGAATATGTAATAAAGCTTTGAGGGAAAAGGGGAAGACCAAAGTATTTTCCAGTTCTAATGTTGCAAACCAGCTTGTTTCTATGAGCCAATCAAGCGCAATTTTGCCCAAGGCTGCAAGATTATAGAGCGCTATGTTAGGTAGGGCTAGCCCGGCTTCTTTACGAGGTTGCATCAGTTTTTCTATTGCAATTCATGCTTTTTTCTTATTATGCCATATAAATTGTGAAAAACTCGAATTTAACTTACGCATATCTACTTTATATAGTTTCAAAGGAAGGTTTTGAAGAAGAAAGAGAAGCCGGGGAAAGATTATAGTCTTAATAAGGTTCACTCTCGCAGTCAGAGATAAAGGGAAGGCAGCCCAAAGTTTCAAGTCCGCGTAGATTTTTTGAAATAACGGGACGAAATTCAGACCGTACCATCTTGCCGGATTTCTGTGAAGATAAATTCCCAGATATTTAAGAGCATCCACCTCTTTAAATTCCAGACTATCTAAAGCATTCCTTGTTTTATATAGCCACATTATTTCACTTTTACTATAATTCACTTTATACCCGGAGAATGAACTAAAAAGATTTAGACAATCTATAACCGTTGGGATAGCCCTAGGTGTGTTATGAAGGAAGATTAGTAAATCATCTGCATATAGTAAAGTTTTAAGCACAGTCTGCCCAATGGAAATACCTTCTAATAAATTCCGTAGCCTTATAGCGAGAGGTTCTAATGCAAGATTAAACAATAAAGGAGATAAGGGACACCCTTGTCTAGTACCTTTTTTCAGTTTTATCCCTGAGGTGAGATTATTATTAATTAGAAGATAAGATATAGGACATTGATATATGTTACGGATGAACCGAACAAACTCATTTTTAAACCCAAATTTTCCGAGAGTCTCAAATAGATATTCCCATTCTATAGAGTCAAACGCCTTTACCGCGTCGAGGGTTAAGAGTGCACAATCATATAAGAAATGTCTATCTGAGTTTTGGCGAGTATTCCAAATATAATCTATTAAGGTTGTCAGTTTCCGTATATTTTTAGAAACATTTCTAAAAGCCATAAACCCTGATTGATCTGGGTGTATCACTTCATTAAGGCATAGCATTAATCTGGCTGCTAGGATAGAGGATAAAATCTTATAGTCCGCATTAAGTACGGAGATTGGTCTATAAGACCCTGGATCTTCGGGGTCTTTTCCTTTTTTAAGAATCAGGGAAATGTTAGCGGCCGCAAAATATTCTGAAGGTATCTTCCCGTTTCTGTAATAATTATTGAACAATTTTACTAGAGTGGGTTTAATTTCTTCTGCAAGTATTTTATAATACTCTGCCGGCAGGCAATCCGGCCCTGCAGCTTTATTCAATTTTGCCTTATCAATTGCTTCTGCTATCTCATTTTCTGAAATAGGGGCATTAAGCTTTTCCACTAGATCTTGTGAAACTCTCGGAATTTTTATTTGAGACCAAAATTTATCCTGGTTCTGCGTATGATTAGTACTCTGCGTGTATAGTTTTTGATAATACACAAACAACGTTTTATTGATATCAGATATTTCTGTATGTCTGTTATCCTGATCCCTAATTGCTAAAATATAATTTTTTTTCTTTCTCCCTTTGACTAATTTAGCTAAAAATTTTGCTGAATAACCAAAATGTCCCTTGTATCGCAGATTTAGTTTTCTCTCCTCTTCTAAGGATTTTTGTCTAAAGAAAACATCTCGTTCCTGTCTAGCACTAAGATATTTTTTCCACAACGCAGAATTTGGCTCTCTAATATATTTCTGATAACTATTCTTGACCTGTTTAGCGAGTTGGATTTCTCTCCTTTTATCTTTGCGATTTCTTTTACACATATAAGCCTTAATTTCTCCCCTTAAATACGCCTTAGAGGCTTCCCAGAACGTCTCAATTTTCTGAAAATATGCTATATTGAAAGTGCAATAATCTTTCCATTTCTGTTTTAACCAGAGATTAAATCTGATATTCTTATGCATATATCGTGGGAATATAATGGTTAGATTTCTATTCGCCTGATTCTCTAAGGATTAAAACGATAGTGACACAATCGCATGGTCGGAAATCGCTATATCGCCTATTGAGGGCTTGACCTTCTGTAAAGATAGGGTCTCTGAAACTAGTAAATAATCTATTCTCGAAAATGTTCTGTACTTTTTAGATTCGCAGGTAAATACACGCAAATCTGGATTTTGGAGTCTCCATACATCAGTTAATTTCAACTGGTGGCAAAATTTTCTCATATATTTAGCTTGACTGTTATATACTGCTATGTTTTTTTTTTAAAATCTATCTAGATCAGGGCAAAACGAGAGATTAAAATCACCACCTATCACGAGGTTATCTGATATAAATGGCAGTAACTTGCTCTTTAACTTTTCCCAAAAATCTTTATAGAAATTATTCGGCGCATAAATGTTGCAAAAGACAAATCTTCTCCCTTCTATCCGTACTTGTAACAGGATATACCTAGCCCCCTGATCTACTTCCATCTGTATAATCTGATATGATAGATTTTTATTAAACAATATTGCCACCCCTAATTTTCTGCCTCTACATGGAGTGGCAAAAACCTCACCTATCCAGTTGCACTTCAGTTTGGGGATTTCTATATCTTTTAAATAAGTTTCCTGTATAAATGCTACACTTGGTTCCAGCGCACCTAGTTTTTTAATTATCATCTTGCGTTTTATTGGATTAGTGATACCCCCCACATTCCAAGATAAAATCTTAAGGTTCCCTAATTCTTCAATCATGGTACACTAATATACAAGATTATGAGCTGCTTGCGATTCCACCTATCTCTGTCTTTCCTAATATTTCCTATTACCAGATCTAATTTCTGATACTCCAGCTTTTATCCAAAAGCATAATACTGTAGTCCCTAATCTATACATGGACCCCAATAAATACCAATATAATGACAAGATCCATATACATAATCACCTTCAGAAGATATTTCAGTCCACTTTATCAACATTTTCCCCAAAGATAAGGCCCTGAGAGAGGAGAGAAGAAGAAGAGAAAAAAAAAAAAAAGGGGGAAACCCAAGCCCAATAATAAAAAATTAAAATCCAAAACTTCACATTCACAACACTCATACCCATTCCTGAAAATTAAATACTCTAATGTGAGAGAACCTATCTCCCATGATTATTATTTGGAATCACTGTATTCTCTCGCTTTAGCAGGTTCACTAAACGTAATCTTATTACCATTGTCGTCTACTATAATTTTGGCGGGGTAAATTAAACGAGCTTTTAAACCCTTATTTATCATAGCCGTGCAGATAGGGGACATAGTTTTCCTTTTTTGAACTGTTTCGTTAGAGAAATCTTGAAATAGCATGATTTTTTTATCATTTATGGTAAAAGTATCAAATTTCCTGTAAAGCCTCAATATCTCAACTTTATCCTGATACTTAAGTAATTTAAATATACATGTCCTATTTCTAGCTAGGCCATTAACACCAATTCTTTTTGGTCCTATCCTATGTGCCCTTTCCACGGACAAGGGTAGAGCTTGCGGGGGAAACCCTAAAGCCTGGGGTAGTGTTTGGGAGGTAAATTCAATCAAGTTATCAAATTCAGCTGATTCGGGGATACCTACAATTCTTATGTTATTACGCCTGGAGCGATCTTCTTGATCCTCCAGGCGAGCTTCCATGCTATGGATCATGGACTGTTGCTTAGAGAGGGTATTTTCTTGTTGGTTAACCATATCCTCTAAAGAAGCTATTCTATCCTCTGCTTCCGTCATCCTAGTGGCGAATTGTTTAACTTCCTGATTTAGAGTGTTGAGTTCACTAGAGATTCCACTTAACTCTTTTTTGATTATTTCAAATTGTGGTAAAAAAAGATTATTAATTTGTACTAATAATGGCTGATTATCGTTTGATATATTCAATATTTCACTGGAATCCGCACTTATATTAGCCCCCTTATAAATTTTTTTTTCTTTAGCTTTGGCAGGCATTTTAGAAAGTTGTTGTGAAAAATATCTATCTAAAGACATGCGAAATCAGTAGATGTGCAAAAATAGACAAACAAAAACAAATGGTGAAAAGACAAAAAAATCTTATCTGATAATAATATATATTGTGGACGTGTAAATCACCTCTATCAATTGTGAAAAAAAAACTCAAGTATTTGTTTCAGGGTATAAGAAAATCCTATAACTGTTGTGCTTACCTAAATTGGGTGTTTCAGACAGAAGAGAAACAGTAAAAAACCCTTAAACTGTTTACAGTTATGTTTGAAATATGTCCCCCCGTGAATTTTGGGAGATTTATATACAAAAGAAAAAAAACAAAAAAATAGTGAGCAACCTGTATCAGTGCTTTAACAGTGCAAGAGGAGCCTGCTCAATAAATACTAATCCTGGGGTAAACCTGACTTATAGCAGTGAACACTAGGTTAGATAGTTACTGATATTAATATACAACCCATAAACATAACATTGATTGAATATACATTTAGCATGTCAAACAACTGTTTTATCCCAACTTTTCCTTTTTGTAGCAGTAGCATATATCTATATTCCAGCTGTCTCTGAATTTACAAGAAGTAGCGAATGGCCCTTATGCAGGGTAGTTATTGATGTTAGACAAACAGTCCTTGTCCTATCTTCCTTGCTTGCTTTTCACAGATTTTTCCTTCTCCTTTCCCTTTCCTCTCCCCTCTCCTTAGTAGGGAGACTTTTGACAAATAGTACAAGAGAATCAGGGTAGCGTCTCTCAGTTACATCAAAAAGACCAAAAGAACAGTCCCATCAAATAAAAAGAACACATACCAGTGTAGTTGGGGATCGCCTGTAGCACACACAGAGCAAAAGATGTTATACGATACCTCGACCCTATTCCGGTTTGCAGCTCAGGTTTCCAGAGTCCCTTGTCTTGAGCCTCTATATCTTTTAAAGGTTCTAGAGCAGGCTGCAATCGACTGATGTTATTGTTGTGTATTTAGTTCAGCTCCAACAGCCGACAGGTATGGACAGAGTAGCAATCACGGATCCCTCCGCGACCAGAACTCGCTCCACGGTCAGCCACCTCTCTGCTTCCGGAATCGATGACCCGTTACGCCCTACCAGGAGGGCACAGGTTTCTTCTCTCTTACTGCATCTCTGCTAGTACCATCAGGTAGGTGCCGGTAAGGGGAGGAATCGTAACGTGCAGCTTTGTTATTTGAGCTAGTTAGTACTGCCGAGATTGCTTGTACAGGGGGTCCCCAGATCTCGTCACACACAAAGGTAGTAGCGTATCCGCATACAGGCTACGGCTGAGAGCTGCGGCAATTCCCACCGCAAAGGTGCCAACTGGGCTGTCGGGATAACAGCCAAAAGGCGGTCTCAGTCAGTGGAGTAGTTCTTCTCCGACCCTCGTACACGCCGAAGTTAGAACAGCGTGCAGGAGAGCGCCACTTCCGCCGGAAGCCCAACACAATCAGGCCTCTCCCCTCCTGAGCTGGGTGCAGTTATCAAACAATCTATGTATTCCTCTTTTCCTCTCAGGAGTCAGGTGTACTTATAAATATAGGTTTGAACTGGGCTGAACGGTCGAAAAGATGAAATTATTTGTTATAGCAGCAGAGCTGAAGAAAAGTACAACCGCTCAGTACCCAGGCTTGCTCCGCCCCCCACCAGAGAAGACAATTTTAAACAACTTTCCAATTTACTTCTACTATTTGTGATTGGCTCACCCATGAGTTCAGTTAGACTCATTAGTGTATTGAGGCTTCTTCAACAAATGATACCAAGATAATGAAACAAATTAGATAATAGAAGTAAATTAGAATGTTGTTTAAAATTGTATTCTCTATCTGAACCATTAAAGAAAAAAATTGGGTTTTGTGTCCCTTTAATAGTAATGTGGTTGTCTTGTATTGCTGAACATAATTCAGCATCTTTTAAATATCAATCATTTACCACCATGTTAACCCTTTGTAAATGTTATTCAAAAATTTTTTTTTGTATTCATGCCAAAGTGTGCCCTTTGTTCTTCCAGTTTGTACAATGATTGTATCAAGGGAATTCACCTATGTGTATCTACATTATAAAAAAACTGCTTTTTATTTAAATAAGGGATGTACTAAAAGGAATGACAAGGGCGAATGACAAAATGGAATGCCCATAGACTTTAATGGGATGTAAAATTAAAAGTGTTGAAGCAACAAAACTATGAGACATATCAACTAAATATTTACCAGATATGTTCCCCAGGTAAAGTAACATATTCTGAAAGGGAGATTACTTCAGATTATAGCTGCTTTCTATGGAATGACAAGGGTGAATGACAAGATAAAATGCCCATAGACTATAATGGTATTACATTTAAAAGAGCTATAGAAACTAAAATATGAGACATATCAACTAGATATTTACCATATATGTTCCCCAGGTACAGTAACATATTCTGAAAGTGAGATTACTTCAGATTATAGCTGCTTTCTATGGAATGACAAGGGTGAATGACAAGATAGAATGCCCATAGACTATAATAGGATTTCATTTAAAAGTGCCATAGAAACTAAAATATGAGACATATGAAATAGATATTTACCAGATATGTTCCCTAGGTAGATTAACATATTCTGAAATTGAGATTACTTCAGATTATAGCTGCTTTCTATGGAATGACAAGGGTGAATGACAAGATAGAATGCCCATAGACTATAATGGGATTACATTTAAAAGTGCTATAGAAACTAAAATATAATACATATCAACTAGATATTTACCAGATATGTTCCCCAGGTAGATTAACATATTCTGAAATTGAGATTACTTCAGATTATACAGACATCCCAACCTGCAAAAACTAATTTCAGGGAGGTGGCTTCACCCGCTACTGCGCCGCCCTCCCCTCCCAGTTATATATTGGACACCTTGAAACCCTAAATAAGATAGAGACTTATCATTAAAGTAGCTTCCCACTAAAGGCGCATTAAAAAAAGTAGCTTTATTGCACAACCACATACAACAAACCTATTTTCCATTGATTGTTCGCTTGTTAAATGTTAAAATATTTTAGAATGCAAAGTTTAATTATGTGCAGTAAATAAGGTAGTATTTGTGTGTTTTATTAAAATCAGTGGGGGCTTTTTGGTTACTGATGCATGTTTTGAGGGTTCTTTAACGTCCCCACAACTAAAGGCATTCCTTAAAGAAATACTTTTCCGGATTTGGGCTGCATTGGATCATGGTACTTGGAGTTTCAGGGAGATTGCATTCCATTTGCTGGCATCAGGGAGCTGTTATTACAAACAGGGAGACTCCCTGAACTTCAGGGAGAGTTGGGATGTCTGGATTATAGCTGCTTTCTATGGAATTAAAAGGGTGACTGACAAAATGGAATGCCCATAGACTATAATGAGATTACATTTAAAAGTGATATAGAAACTAAAATATCAGACATATCAAATAGATATTTACCAGATATGTTCCCCAGGTACAGTAGCATATTCTGAAAGTGAGATTATTTCAGATTATAGCTGCTTCTATGGAATGACAAGGGTGAATTACACAATTGAATGCCCATAGACTATAATAGGAATACATTTAAAAGTGCTATAGAAACTAAAATATGAGACATATCAACTAGATATGACAAGGGTGAATGACAAAATGGAATGCACATAGACTTTAAAGAGTTTTAAACTTAAAAGTGTTATAGCAACAAAACTATGAAACATATCAAGTAGACATTTATCAAATATCCTTACCAGGTAAAGTAGAACAATCTAAAAGTAAGATTATGTGGTATTGTTGCTGCTTTGTATGGATTCATAAGAGTGAATGACAAAATAGAATTCCCAACATAAGTGACTGATGGTGGCTGTCATTGCCTGAGGCATGCAGAAATGACATTGTGTTCCCGCTGAAATGAGAGACACATGCTTCCAAATTATACAGGGCATTTTGGCTGTCATTAAAGTCTTAAAGGGACAGTCTACTCCTGAATTTGTATTGTTTAAAAAGATAGATACAGTACTCCCTTTATTACCCATTCCCCAGTTTTGCATAACCAACACTTTTATATTATTAAACTTCTTATCTCTTTGATTACCTTGTATCTAAGCTTCTGCAGGCTGCCCCCTTATTTAAATAATTTTGACAGACTTGCATTTTAGCTAATCAGTGCATAAATAACTCCATGGGAGTGAACACGTTATCTATATGGCACACATGAACTAGCAGTATGTAACTGTGAAAAACTGTCAATATGCACTAAAATAAGAGGCGCCCTTCAAGGGCTTTGAAATTAGCATATGAGCCTACCTACTTTTAGCTTTGAACAAAGAATAACAAGAGAACAAAGCAAATTTGATAAAAGTGAATTGGAAAGTTGTTTAAAGAGACAGTCAAGTCCAAAATAAACTTTCATGACTTCAGAGATTGGAATATGTTCACTGCTGGTGATGTATCCCAATCAAAGTGCAGATTACTCCCCTGGAACGATCTGCTCAACTGGAATGCCCAGCTAACTCCCATAGAACGCCTACATCTACATCATGCAATCTACCTCACTAAGAAATTATACAAAAAAAACCCCTCACTATTATAACATACTATCTTATACTAGCTGCTGGTGACATCTCCCCTAATCCTGGTCCCCAACAACTTCCTAGTGTACCCTTCCATAGACTCAGAAAACAAAACTCTGGTAACCTTACTCACATTCCTCTTGTATGTAAAGCCACTAACCCATTCACTTTTGCACTCTGGAACTCTCGCTCTGTTTGCAACAAGCTCACTTCTATCCATGACCTCTTTATCTCCCGCTCCCTCAACCTTCTGGCTTTCACAGAAACCTGGCTATCTCCCCTATACACAGCATCCACTGCTGCTCTGTAACATGGGGGTCTCCACTTCAGCCACACTCCTAGGTCTGGTAATAGACAAGGAGGTAGTGTAGGTATTTTACTTTCCCCTCGTTGCACCTTTCAACAAATTCAACCAATCTCTTCCCTCACATTTTCCTCATTCAAAACCCACATGATTTGCTTATTCTCTCTATACGTGTTGCAGTCATATACCGACCCCCTGGCTACTCAACTCAATTTCTAGAATCACTTGGCTGCCTGGTTACCTTATTTCCTTTCCTCAGACACCCCTGCCCTCATTCTTTTTTGTCACAATGGACTGACTCTCCCACTCACAAAGGTGGTCACTCCCTTGACCTGATCTTTAGCTACCGATACACTATTTCAAACTTCACAAACTCCCCTTTTCCTCTTTCTGACCACCATCTCTTCACTTGCAACATCACCTCCCTCCCTACAACTCTCCCTCCGTCTACTCCTCACACCAATCTTCACAGAATCATTATGTCTTAGATCAGCTTGCTAATTCCCTCAAACCTTTCCTCTCATCTATCTCCTCCTTTTCCTGCCCTGATCAATCTATCTGCCACTATAATTCAACCCTTACATCAGTCCTTGACAATCTCTCTTACCATAGCTGGAAATCACACACTCATCCTCAGCCCTGGCATACTCCTTTGACACGGTGCTTATGCAGATGTTCCCGAACTGCTAAGCGGCACTGGAGAAAATCTCGGAGTTCAGCTGACTTTCTTCACTACAAGTTCATCTTGAACTCCTACTATTCTGCTCTTATTCTTTATAAGCAACATTACTTCTCTACTCTTATCTCTACTTTCTTCAAACCCAAAACGTCTGTTCTCCACATTCAATACTCTTCTCCGCCCACCCCCACCTCCTAATACAACTTCTCTGTCAGCTCAAGATTTTGCCAGCTACTTCAATAAAAAATCAACTCCATTAGAAACTAAACCAGCTCTCAACATACTTCCATTCTCTCACCTCCTCAAACGCTTGCAATCAACCACAGCCTACATAGCCATAAATGTAGCTCTTTCTCCCCTGTAACTGAGGTAGAAGTCTCTGCACTTATACTGTGCTCTCACCTCACTACCTGTCCCCTTGACCCTATCCCCTCACAGCTACTTCGCTCCCTCTCTTCCACCCTTACCCCTATACTAACACACATTTTCAACCTCTTCCTCAGTACCAGTATATATACCTCATCTCTGAAACATGCACTGGTCACACCTCTCCTCAAAAAACCTTCTCTCGATCCAACCTCCCCATCCAACTAATGCCGTATTTCCCTACCCCCTCTTGTCTTAAAGCTTCTCGAAAAGCTAGTATATGCACGCCTATCCCATTTCCTTACATTAAACTCCCTCCTTGACCCACTGCAATCTGGATTTCATCCCCATCACTCCACAGAGCAATCACACAATCGTTACAGCAATCATTAAGGTTACCATCTACCTACTTACTGCAAAATCAAAAGGCCACTTATCTTTGCTTATCCTCCTTGATCTGTCCACAGCTGTTGACCACCCTCTTTTGCTCCAAACCCTCCAATCCTTCGGCATTTGTGACACAGTCCTCTCGTAGTTCTCTTCCTACCTGTCTAACCGTAACTTTATTGTCGCCTTCTCTGGGGCTTCCTCTGCCCCATTACCACTTTCTGTTGGTGTACTGCAAGGCTCCCTCCTCGGTCCCCTTCTCTTCTCAATCTACACATCATCATTAGGTTCCCTAAGTCCCACGGGTTCCAATATCATTTGTATGCCGACGACACTCAAATCTACTTATCTGCACCAGACCTATCTCTTTCCTTGCTAACCTGTGTCACTAACTATCTTTCTCACATCTCTTCCTGGATGTCATCTCACTACCTCAAGCTAAATCTCTCCAAAACTGGGGTCCTTATTTTCACCCCTTCTTCCAAAATCTACACCCCTAATCTCTCTAACTGTCGACAGCTCCATCATTACCCCTACCCCGCATGCCCGCTGTCTTGTGGTCGCACTTGACTCCGATCTTTCTTTCACTACTCACATTCAGTCATTGGCTAAATCCTGCCGTCCCAACCTTAAAAACATCTCTAAAATTAGTCATTTGCTTACACAAGACACAACTAAGATTGTAATCCACTCTCTCATTCTTTCCCACCTCGACTACTGCAATTCTGTCCTCTCTGGTCTCCCTAGCTGCCGCATAACTCCTTTTGCAATCCATAATGAATGCCTCAGCCAGGCTCATCTTCCTTACACATCGCTCTTCATCTACTTCACCTCTCTGCCAATCCCATCACTGACTTCCTCTTGCCTCCAGGATTAAACACAAAATTCTCACTATGACATACAAAGCTATCAACTGCACTGCTCCCCCCTATATCTCGGACCTTGTCTCCAAACACTCTACCTCCCATCCCCTTCGCTCTTCTCATAACCTCCTACTCTCTCTTGTAACCTCCTAACATTCACATTTATAGGACTTCTCCAGACTGGCTCCCATCTTGTGGAACTCTCTGCCTCGCTCCACAAGACTCTCCCCTAGTTTTGAAAGCTTCCAGCACTCCCTAAAGACTCTACTGTTCAGGGATGCATACAACCTACACTAAACTTACTTTATACCAGTTTCTCTCGATAATTGCTATCCCCTTGATCCCCCTTAAAATGTAAAAAGCCCTGCTGTTTGTAGATCACTTTCTTAAGAGTTGACTACAACAGTGCAACTCTTGGCAGGGTCCTCTACCCTGTTGATCCCTATAAATGTTATCTTGTATACCGCCTATGTTTATAGCGCTGCATAATCTGCATAAAGTGCTCTACAAATAACTGATAATAATAATAATAATAATAATAATAATAATGTCACTACATTTGTGAACAATGTTAAAATGATATGCATTGTCATGTATAATGCCTATTATTTTAAGTATTATATATAATTTAAAATGTAGTTATTTTTGCTTGTTCATTATTTTAAACATAAATATATTATTTAAAATATATGTTTATGTTTAAAATAATGAAATGAACAAGCAAAAATATCTACATTTTAAAGTATATACAATACTTAAAATAATATGCAGTATACATCACAATCATAGGTTAACATTATATATAAATGCAATGCTACACTAAACTATTAAACCTCTTACGTGCCCTCACCCCTAGAGCAACCTACACTATTAACCCCTAATCTGGCATAACCTAATGACCTAACCTATTAACCCCTAAACCATCACAACCCCCCTTTGCAATAACTCTTCGAAACTATTAAACCCTAATCCACCACAACCCCCCAATGCAAACTACCCGTAAACTACTAAACTACCTAACAGGTAACCCCCCAGACCTCTAATTTAACACCCCCTAAATTGCAAAAAAATAACACTAAAATTACTGTAAATAACAAATTACCAAAAAAACACAAAACACTAAAAAAAATAACCCACAGTTATGCCTATACTAAAACTAAAGTCCCCTATAAAAAAACACCCAAAAATAAAAAACCCTATACTAACACTAAAATGTGCTATACCAATATTCATTAGAAGGGCTTTTTGTAAGGTATTGCCTGACAGTGACTTAACCCCATTTTAGAATAAAAGTAAGGGGGTGTTTGCTTTGGGGGTTGTGGTGGTTTAGGTGTTAATAGGTTAGGTGGTGTTTGTCGTGGGCGTTATGACGATATAGTGGTTTAGTAGTGTAGGGGTAGTTTGTAGTGGGGGTTATGGTGGTATAGGGGTTAATAGCTTAGGTGGTATTTGTGGTGGGGGTTAGGGTGGTATAGGTGTTGTTAGGTTTGTAGTTTTATTGTGGTGGGTTATTTGTGGTATAGGGGTTAATAGTTTAGTTAGTTTATTGCAGTAGACTATTGGCAGTATAGATGTTAATAGGTTATACAGTTTATTGCGGTGGGCTATTGGCAGGTTAGGGGTTAAGTAGTTTAGGGTTAGTTTGCGGTGGTGGGTTATGTCGGTTTAGGGGTACATAGGTATATTTATTAGGCTTAGTGCAATATATTTAAAAGGCATCCTTTATTTTACATTGCCAATGTCGGTGCTGATGCTGCTTGTAATATTTCCCCATGATCGACACCCATTGCAATGTATATTAAAACGCCTCTCAGCAATGCTGCCTTTAAACAGTAATGTCGGCACTTTTGAATATTTTGTTAGTGTTCTCGACATTACATCGGATCCCTTTTTAAAATATCGCTGCCTCGCAGCTCTTTCGATCATCAGGGCCTAAGTGTCATGTCCTTTAGGTATGTGTTTTATACCTAAATGTGTGAATGGTCCAGAGCGTGTAGGTGATTCCTGAACAACTGACAGTGAATGTAAATAAAACCCTTACCTTAGATCAGTGCTTTCCAAACTGTGTGTCGTGACACATTAGTGTGTCGGCAGAAGTGTGTAGGTGTGTCCATGCTTCAGCACAATTTCTTTTGAATTTTAAATTATTTTTACATTTTTTTTTTGGTTTCCGACTTTCCGCTTGCTTGCTACGCATATCACATGGTTGACTCGTGATTGATACCTAGTGGGTCACAGATCATCTTAACCTATTGGCGCAGTTCAGTGGGAACTGAAACTATTCCCTTTGGCGGCACATTGGCTTGTGACTGCATGTGTAGTCAGTGAGTGGGATAGCAGTGTGTTTGCAGTGCGGGCAGTAGTCAGTGCAACTCACAGAGCTCTGAGGGCGGCAGCTTAAACGCTGAGCTGAAGTCAGACTCTTGATATATGGATAGGAAGTGGAAGCTTAAAAATGCTTGATGATAAAATGTGAGTGTCTTTATCTAATATTGCACCAAATATCCCAACAAACCTCATACATCCCATTAAAATAGTAAGTAGCTATTGGTGTTATTAAACTTTTTTGTTAATTCTTGCACATACACACGGTTACTTGTAAATATATTTTGTTATATAATTTATGTATGTGTCCGTATCTCTTAAAACAAGTTAGTTTAACCTCCTGTTTGATAGTACAACTGAACTACTGTGTCACGAAATAATGTAGGTCTCAAAGTGGGTCGCCAACATGAAAAGTTTGGAAAGCTCTGCATTAGATCATGAGGGCTCTCATAGGTGTGAGTTCCTAATGCTGAATGTGAGCCCCTGACAGTGACTGTAAATAAAACCCTTACCTTAAATCATAAGGGCTCTCATAGGTGTGAGTTCCTAATGCACACAAGTGGTATAAAGACGGCACACAGAAAACACACAAAGAAAAAAATTTTTTTTTGACAATAATACACCTTTAAAGCATGAAATCTATAAAACTTTAAAAATGCTTTTTTTCACCACAGGAACATCCTTTTTTTACAGTTAAAATACATTAGAGGGACATGAAACCTAATTGATTTTCTATTGTGATTAAGATAGTGCATGCACTTTTAAACAACTTTTCAATATGCTTCTATTATCAAATTTGCTTTGTTCTCTTGGTATCCTTTTTTAAAAAGCAAATATAGGTTGGCTTAGCAGCAATGCACTACTGGGAACTAGCTGCTGATTGATGGCTGCACATACAGGGAGTGCAGAATTATTAGGCAAGTTGTATTTTTGAGGATTAATTTTATTATTGAACAACAACCATGTTCTCAATGAACCCAAAAAACTCATTAATATCAAAGCTGAATATTTTTGGAAGTAGTTTTTAGTTTGTTTTTAGTTATAGCTATTTTAGGGGGATATCTGTGTGTGCAGGTGACTATTACTGTGCATAATTATTAGGCAACTTAACAAAAAACAAATATATACCCATTTCAATTATTTATTTTTACCAGTGAAACCAATATAACATCTCAACATTCACAAATATACATTTCTGACATTCAAAAACAAAACAAAAACAAATCAGTGACCAATATAGCCACCTTTCTTTGCAAGGACACTCAAAAGCCTGCCATCCATGGATTCTGTCAGTGTTTTGATCTGTTCACCATCAACATTGCGTGCAGCAGCAACCACAGCCTCCCAAACACTGTTCAGAGAGGTGTACTGTTTTCCCTCCTTGTAAATCTCACATTTGATGATGGACCACAGGTTCTCAATGGGGTTCAGATCAGGTGAACAAGGAGGCCATGTCATTAGATTTTCTTCTTTTATACCCTTTCTTGCCAGCCACGCTGTGGAGTACTTGGACGCGTGTGATGGAGCATTGTCCTGCATGAAAATCATGTTTTTCTTGAAGGATGCAGACTTCTTCCTGTACCACTGCTTGAAGAAGGTGTCTTCCAGAAACTGGCAGTAGGACTGGGAGTTGAGCTTGACTCCATCCTCAACCCGAAAAGGCCCCACAAGCTCATCTTTGATGATACCAGCCCAAACCAGTACTCCACCTCCACCTTGCTGGCGTCTGAGTCGGACTGGAGCTCTCTGCCCTTTACCAATCCAGCCACGGGCCCATCCATCTGGCCCATCAAGACTCACTCTCATTTCATCAGTCCATAAAACCTTAGAAAAATCAGTCTTGAGATATTTCTTGGCCCAGTCTTGACGTTTCAGCTTGTGTGTCTTGTTCAGTGGTGGTCGTCTTTCAGTCTTTCTTACCTTGGCCATGTCTCTGAGTATTGCACACCTTGTGCTTTTGGGCACTCCAGTGATGTTGCAGCTCTGAAATATGGCCAAACTGGTGGCAAGTGGCATCTTGGCAGCTGCACGCTTGACTTTTCTCAGTTCATGGGCAGTTATTTTGCGCCTTGGTTTTTCCACACGCTTCTTGCGACCCTGTTGACTATTTTGAATGAAACGCTTGATTGTTCGATGATCACGCTTCAGAAGCTTTGAAATTTTAAGAGTGCTGCATCCCTCTGCAAGATATCTCACTATTTTTGACTTTTCTGAGCCTGTCAAGTCCTTCTTTTGACCCATTTTGCCAAAGGAAAGGAAGTTGCCTAATAATTATGCACACCTGATATAGGGTGTTGATGTCATTAGACCACACCCCTTCTCATTACAGAGATGCACATCACCTAATATGCTTAATTGGTAGTAGGCTTTCGAGCCTATACAGCTTGGAGTAAGACAACATGCATAAAGAGGATGATGTGGTCAAAATACTCATTTGCCTAATAATTCTGCACACAGTGTGTATGCCTCTTGTCAGCTAGTTCCCACTAGTGTATTGCTGTTTCTTCAACAAAAGATAGCAAAAGTAGCAAATATGATAATAGAAGTAAAACTTGTTTAAAATTGTATGCTCTGAATAAAAAAATAAACATTTTTATTTCATGTCCCTTTAATATTCCTTCTTTTAAATGCAGCAAAGAAAAATATATAGTATGCACTGAATATTCCTTTAAATGTGTCATATGTAACTAATCATTCAGATAAGACCATGGGGTAGATTTATCAAACCCTGGGCCTACACAGTTCGCTATAGCATACGCTGTTGGCATTTAACTTTGCACAAGCATTTCTGCAATGCCGCCCTCTGCACATTTGCGGCCAATCGGCCGCTAGCAGGGGGTGTCAATCATCACATTCATCACCATAAAGTGTGTTTTTGAAATGTTTATGAAATAATGATTTTTTTATGTTATGCACCAGGCACATTAACAAGTAGACCAAGCTTTATTTGGCAACCAATTTTCCAGGTATAACATATCCAAACATGTTACTATATAAATCACTGTGGGTAAATTATTTTTCTACAGTAAAATTAAATAAATGAAACTAAAGATTTTATTAATCTACATCAAGCAAGAATAATAAATAGTAAAAATTCTAAACTATTGTATAACAATTAAAGGGACAGTAAACAATATGACACCAGCATTTAAACTTGATCCCTTTCAAACAATTTTAACTGAGTAACCCTTTTTAAAATCATTATCTAAATGTTAGCAATTTAAATTCAAATGCCTTTCTCAGTGCCAATCAGGAGACAAGCAACTTGGCTAACACCGTTCTATGAATTGAGAATATAAAGGTTGAAATGAGACTGAAATAATTATAGTACACAACTAAACTGTACAACCCTCCTTACCCACCAAACACAAAAATAGAATATATAACAATACAAAATCTACATATCCAATTTATATGTGCATATCAAAATAATAAAATAGAAACTAAACTATAAATAACACAAAAACACTAGAATTGCACTAATGATAAACTATGAAGACAATGTCAATATATTCATGTATGCTCACTACATGAGAGAGAAGAGTATTTGGTTGTGGGTGATGAGCAGAGCACAGATGTTCATTTTGATCACTTTTGACATTGGTAATATGTAGGGAGCTTTGAGGTAATTTGCACCAGGCAAGATGCATGATACCACTGTCGGCAGAGGCAACAAAAAACCATGCACTCAGTAGATTGTTGTACATGTTGACCATCTGCTGCTGTCCTTATCAACAAGTGATAATAAATAGTTAACTAGTGGCTTTTCAATGACATAAGTATTCAAATTCATTTTCAAAAGTGATTTATGTTTTTTACTATAAGAACCATTGCTGCATTTGGTTGTATTTTTTCTTTTGCAATTGCACTGTTTGTGTTGTGCTACATTAATTGCTATCCATTTTCGGACATGCTGACTTAAAAAACAATCATATTTTTCTCCAGAAATAATAGAATATGCATTCAGCACTGTGTACACATCACAGTCAAAACTATTGTTTTGCTGAATAGCATCTTCACATAGATATACATCTATGATGTATAAATAGATAAAAGATATATCTTTTAAATAGAAAATAGATAAAAGATATATCTGCTAACTGGTAACATGCTGCAGAAATAGACAATATTATGTCACCATTTCCTTTTGTTCTCTTTTTATCCTTCATAGAGTCCACTATAATTACTTATTTGGTATTAAAGATTATGACACCAAGGCACCAGTGTTCTCCAGAACCCCAGGCATCTGTGTTAAAAGGTAATAAGAGAATGTCTTTGTTTAAAGCAACATTTTCCCCAAGAAGCTAAAGAAAATACCTGCATTACCTCTTACCACACTCTGATATATGTAGGTGGGACATAACAAAACCTTATCTGTCAGATTTCTCTGACAGATAAAGTTGCTTATAGCGTCTTCTAAAACTTCATCCGAAAGCCATTCTCCAGGATCTAGTGTTCTCAGAATAGTTTTTCCCACTATCTTTAGTAATGTTACATCTGCTTCAGTTGTTGGCAAATTCCAAGGAGATAATTTAACATCTTCATAGGTTTCACTAGTTCTTATCACATCTTTTTTGTGGTGGTGAATGTGTATACTGTTCATTAACCCACATGTTTGAAATATCAAACTCAGACTCTTCTTTTTGCTGTAACATTTTTTCTTCATTTTTTTAGTTGCTGTGAATTCCATATTTCAGGTGAGCAGCAAATTATAGAATCAGGTGCTAGTTCAACATTATAATCATAGTCTCCTTTTCTTGCTTTTTTCCTTCCTGATCTTTTTGACCTGCCTCTTTTAAGGTGAGGAGGCTGCATTCCTTTGACCCATTACCATATAAAACCATTGAACCCCCGATACCCATTTTAACTTATCTAAGACTTATCTAAAATAAAAACACAGACACAGTAGTTATGGCGAAATGTGAAAAGGTCACAATTTATTACTTAATTGAATTTTGCCACCTTTAAACTATATCTTGCAAAATTCAGCCATAAAATCAACTTCAAAAGAACATCAAATAATGCCACTGCATTAAAAACCAGAATTTTGGGAACCACGCCTAGGGGGGTGTAACCACTACCCCCCCCCCCCCCTGGCAGGGCAGTTGGAGAAGGGAGAACCAACGGCATAGCCCTCCTCCTAGATAGACCACCGGATCACCCCTCAGGGCTGAGTATGCCACGGGATCCTCCCACCCCCCCATTCTGCCCCGCCCACGTGCCGGACCCAAACTTCACCGCCACCAAAAGAGCCCCTCTCTTTCGGCCAACACCTTTCCTCCTCTGTGACCTTTACCAACTCCTGGCACATCCCTTTGATGTCCACCAACATCTGGTCATTCCATTCATCCGTCAAGTGCACACCATCTCGTCTGAATAGCTCCTCTTTTTTTGACGCTATCAGTGGGTGCTCCATCACTCTGCCACCTATCTCCCTCATTACCTTCGCTGCTACCTGATTCACCTTTCTCCTTGATCTATACTTACTTGTATACGAGTTCCTCCAGTACAATCTTGACACTATGATGGACCATATCACCAGCACTGATGGCCCTGCTACCTTTAACCATCTCATTCCTTCTGCCACTTTCTCTTCTGGCTCTCTGAGCGGGTATGCTCCTATATTGTTTTCCCCGAGGTGTATAATCAGGGCATCAGGACATCCCTATCTTAACCTTGCCTGCTGTACTGTTGGCACTAACTCACCCCACCTTATCCCTCTTTTGCCTATCCATATGATGCTAGCTTCCTTATGCAAAAAAACCTATGTGTACCCCTTGCCCTGACGCTGCTGCCCTAGCCTGCGCCCAATAAACGTAGGAATGCCCCACTATCCAGACTCTTAATGTTTTGCCTGTAAGAAAACACATTTCACACGTTAGTAACTATTCATCTGTGCTTTTCCAAACCTCGCCGCACACCAAACCAACACAGCAATAATAATACCATCTTATCGCGCCCTAATGTATGACTTATAGGCTGCTGATTTCCATCTCCCCAGTTTTTTATCTGTTCCTCTGAACCGCCTTTGCTTGCTGCAGCGGTTGCCGCACCTATTCTAAAGGAGTGTGGCGCAAAGTATGCACTCCCCCTCCCTAGCGATCTCACCACCCTCTGCAGTACGCTCTTGAATTGAAAGATTGTTACCTCCAACCCATCCGCATGCCGCAGGAATGTTCGCCCTTTGCCCCTTTGAGTTGCTAGATAACTTTTCACACAGGCCACCGGGCACAGTGTCCCTACCATATTCAACCATGCCCCTTTTCCTTCTGTATCTGTCTTGGATCGTCTTACAAATACCAGCACTGCTTCCTCCCCGCATCTCACGTCCCCTGTTTCTACTCCCCCTTTTCCTACCTTCCTGTTTTTTGGCAGCAGCTCCCCTATCCTCATTGCTCTGTGGAAAGCCACTATGAATGCTGTCCTGAAAATTATTGCCTCGTCTGTGCTTGAGCAAACCCCTGACAATACCCCTACCATTCTTTCCAATCTATCTTCTGTTACTGGTTCCCTCCTATCTCTTACCTTCTCCTCATCTCTCCTCCATGCCCCCACAATCTTTTTTCACTATGAACTTCTTAGTCCAATCTATTCCACCATATAGCTGCGTGCAATATGCTATCCCTGCTAGCACTGATCCTAACCGCTCTTTTTTAACCCCTTCTCTCCTTAGCTCCATCAACCTTTCTAGGAATCTTCCTTCCTCCCCTTCTCGTGTCCCCTTCCTATACTTGCACCATAGTCCCCCATATTTTCTGTAAACCGCCCATTTACTTGGTGCCAGGGCCTTCGACAAGTTCCTTGATTCCGTCTATCCGTTGCCAATCTGCCAAAGAAGTCCAGGGCAACCTTCACCTTCTTGTCTGGCATTGGGGGCTAGACCCTAAACTTTTCCCATTTAAAACGGGATAGCGTGTCCGCCACTACATTTCTGAAACCCGGAATATGTTTGGCCCTGATACAGATGTTATGCTTTAAACATTTCAGCACCAAATACCTTAGGTACCTAATTACTGGTAGCGATGATGCCGATAGAAGGTTGATGACCTCTACCACTCCCCTGTTGTCCGACCAACAGATTAAATTTCTATTTGCCAACTCCTTGCCCCATAACTCTATTGCTACCACTAAGGGGAATAGCTCCAGCAGTTCCAAGTTCTTAACCCAATCCATTTCCTTCCATCTTTCTGGTCACCCTCCTGCGCACCACTTTCCCCCTTTCCATAAAAAACTCAAGTTCCTCCGATAGAATTTCCTTCTCCCAAATCCTCACCCCATTAAACAGGATCAAGAATGAATCCCACACTTTGAGATCTTCCTTCAATTATTTGGTTATTCTGATTTTATGTTCTGGCTTCTTTATTCCACAGGTACTCAACTCCAATCTTCTCTTAAATACTCTGCCCACTGGTATAACCTTACACGCAAAGTTCAAAATTCCTAGGACTTTCTCCATTTCCCTGAGCAATATTTTTCTACTCCCTACAATTTCCCTTATCAGATTCCTAGCCTTTTTCCCCTTCTCCTCTGGTAACTCGCATTGGCCTTTCACGGAATCTATGACTATACCTAGCAAGACTAGCTTGGTACAAGGCCCCTCTGTCTTCTCCATAGCTACCGGTACTCCCAAAATTTTCCAACATTCGCAAATAATTCACCTTTAACCTTTTGCAATCGTTAGCTCCCGCTAAGCCCATCCACAAAAAAAAATAATCTAAATAGTGAACAACATTGCCCATACCAGACTTCTTAATGCTTAACCAATGCAAAAAAAGAACTTAACGAAATTGAACACCCTATGGGTAAACTTTTATCAACATAATAGTTGCCATTAAAACTTGCAACCCCTTAATTTAAAACTCTTTGGGTTAAGGGGCAACAAACGAAATGCTGAATCTATGTCAATTTTTTATAACAAAGCTCCCTTACCCAAAGCCCGCACCATATGCACTGCCCTGTCAAAAGACTGGTATTCAACAAATGAATCATTTTTAGCTTACCCCCTGGGGTAAGATAGGTGTTGGATCATCCTGTACTTGCCCTACTAAATCCTCAATCGTTTTTTCTTTAAATGTGCCTGCCATCCTCCCTAATTTTACCTCCTTGTCCAATTTCTCTTGCAGCAAACTGGTACCACAAAACCCTCAGACAAACTATGCTCTAGAAATTTTCTATCCTCTATGTTCTCATATTCCTGTAGTTCCTGTAACAACCTATCTATCTTCAGTGGTGTTTTGGCCAACCCCCAATCCAACTCCACTGCTGGTATTACCCTGCCCTTGAAAGGAATACCTGGGCCTATTCACGTTGCCCCTTTTACAATCCACACCAGAGTATATTTACAGGAATTCCCTCTATCACACCTCTTATCGTAAAGACAAAATTATTTTTCTGCCATTGCATGGTGTTTATCAGTTTATATCCCCTATGCAACCCCTCCTCCTAGGACATCACGCATATTAATTAATCAATCCAGGAGAAGCATGACCATCTGAAACTGTAAACCTGGCTTATCTAGCTTCTAAACAATGCTTAAAACAACAATCCACCCCTTACTTCCCTTTGCTAACAAAGTAACCTCCTTAAGCTGTTCCCTTAGTATTCTGTCAGTACACTGTACTAAGGAATTTAAACTTTAGTTTTTCATTCCCTGTAATCCCATTAATTTATAACCTTCCTTTCTCCCGACTGATTTTCTTTAATTAATAATAATAAAGACCGACACAAAAGTTTGGCCTCCATTAGATATTTTGTTCATTAGAATATCTTGGAGGTGTATTCAATAAATATTAGTACAATTTAGGAGTGCCCTCCTAATGAGATTATTTATGGATTATAAATATCAATAATTAATTACAATAATACATTTTTTTGTCAGCAATACATCCAATTCATATAGTAGAATCTTAGCAGTGCACCCCAGAAAATTGTTATATAATTTCAGTAGTGCACTCCAAAATAATACTATTGAGATATCTAGCAATTAATGACAATACGATTATTATCAAATATTAATATTTAAACCCAAATAAAATATTTCCAAATTTCTGAACAGGTTATTTTTTTATTTTATAAACACAGTGATTATATTTATGCAGTAAATAGAATATTGATTATGACCAGATACATATTAATTGATTTTTACCATATTAAAATTATAATATAAAGCAAGGTATAGAAATATTAATATTAATTAATATTCAATGAAATCGCCTGTATCCTGGATATGGTCACCATATTATTAGGAATTAAAGGGACACCAAACTCAAACCCCCTCCCCCGTGACTTAGACAGAGCATGCAACCCCAAGCAACCCCCTAATCTACTCCCCCCCATTAAATGCTCACGCCCTCCTGCTATCCCTTTCCAAAAAAGAAGGCATCTAAGCTTTTTTTTTATTTATAGTTCAGAACTTTGAACAGCACTTTTTTATTGGTGGAAGAATTTATCACCAATCAGCAAAGACAACCCAAGTTGTTCACCAAAAATGGGCCGGCATCTAAACTTACATTCTTGCATTTCACATAAAGATACCAAGAGAACAAAGAAAACCCTACTATAGGAGCGAACCAGAGAAGCCGGCCAAAATTTCATGCCCCATCCGAATCACGAAAGAAAAAACCCGGGCCCAGCGTCCCCAGAACTATAAATAAAACTAATAAACTATAAATATCATAATTTAATGCTACTAGATATAACAATTATAATTAGCCAGTAACAATAACCAATTTGGCACATGGCTTATTTAACAACATTTAGCTAGCAAATGTCCAAACCGAATAGAATTCCTGGCGGTATAATATAGCTATCTAACCAAAATAGTCTTACATGACTTAAATAATCAATCAGAGCAATGTATACCATACTAACAGATAAAAATATCAACCAATACAGCCTAATAAGTCTGATCTAGCCACAATACAATTTTAAAAAAACATTACCAGTAACTAAAAATTAACTTATGCTATAAAATACAAAAAAACTTTTTCCACAGTGATAAATTCACAATGCTAGGATAATTATTATATAGGATACACTAATATATTTAATATTAATTTATAGACATAACAATACACATTTAAATCACAGCTTCGGCTATGCTATTGCTATAAAGAAAGCTTAAGCAGTAGTACAATTTTATACGTTACCAGCAGCAATTTAGCAATGATTGCTCTTTCAACATCCAAAGTTCTTTCCCAAACAAAGAAAAAGGTTAGTGACTCCTTCCTGCAGTCCCTCTCCTTATAACACCTTTCCCATAGCCCCCCCCCCCCCGAACCTTCTCCTGACCAATGCCTTCTCTCCTTATCTCTGCTGCAACCCCCACACCTGGCACACCAAACTTCACCATTGTTCTCTCCCAGCAGCCCCTCCCTTATGACGTTCCCCTCACATATGTTCAATACACTAGTTTTTTCTTGCAAAGGGCTGATAAAGAATATGTTTGTTTATCTACTAGCTCCTGAGATCCAATTGATATCTGAGCTGCAATAATATGGTAACACAGCCCTGTGCTAGGGCATGAACAAACTGCTGGTTCTGGCAGAAGTTTTACTGCATGAATTTTTTCACCGTAAACACTGCGTACAACAAATGTTGATGACTGTGGGCAGAGGGAAATACTACCAGATTCCACACAGTATTTTGCCAAAGACTTTTGGCTCATTCTGTAATGTTTTCCCCCTTTCCAGTCACTTCACTGGAGATAGATCAGAATTTTTTATTCTATCAATTTTAGATTCTAATGGGTAAAATGTAGGGAATGTTACCTCTGTTACTTTTTCACCCAGATCTAAAAATTATTTTAATAGTTCATAATTTCCAAGCCCTCAGTATGCCCTTTTAAATGCATACAGATAATAAGACTGCATGTAAAACATTGCAAGCACAACTACATCTACAGGTACTTCTCTCCATTCGGTTTGGTCTTTTATAACCCGATTCAAACTTTCACTTATGTTGTTATTTGCAGTGCCATCATTCCCAAAAGCTGCACATTTGGATGTTACAAACTTTGCTGAATGTTTTGAGATGCAATCCTTTAGATGTTTGACAAAATAGTCTCTAAATTCTTTACTCCACTGTAATTTCAATGAGTTGTAAAAGCTTTCAAATGTTGAAAGATATTCACTGTTTATCAATTGTACAATGTTGTCCTTCAGATCTTTAATGTCATCCTTTTTTCCACCATGCTTTCTGATCCAGGTAACAATATCTCTTAAAATATGGTTTGTACAGAATGTATGTGGTATATTTGGGTAATAAGTCTGTAGCGGTTTCACAATACCTCTTTCTCTGTCAGTAACAAATGTAATGCATGTCATTTTGTTGCCATCTAAAGAAATGAGAAGGTCACATAAAAAATCTCTGTGGCATGATTTGAATTTCCTCTTATGTAGAAGAAAATAAACTGGAAATATTGGGTTGCCGGTTAAAGCAATATTTCTCATTACAAATGCTGACAAGTAAAATTCTCAAATGTTAAATGTGGTATCATAGGATAAGAGCTGTGGCAATGAAGCATCATTATTAGTTTCATTAATAATCTTGTATGCTTCCATTATTATCTCTGGGTGACCAAATGGCACCACAAGATCAGGAAAAATTATCTTTTTTATGTACTCATCAAGATGGACTGCTAGTTCAAGAAGACTAAAGATTTCATCATTGTAGATTATTCTCTTCTTTTTTTCTTGGTGGGAGAAATTTTGGACTTATTTTACATTTCTGGGATGATCAACACTCATGTGTTTGTCAGATCCATGGGATGAATGTGAGCTCAGCAGATTCTTGTAGGTTTGCATTGGATTCACCTGTAGCACTGATTCTTTTATTTCCATGATAGGACTTATCAATGTGCCAAGAAAAGGTCTTTTACGGCTTTTACTATTTCTATGGCACACTGCACGATACAAAGTTTCCTCACCCAAGTAATGTAAAAGATATAGTTTCCTTGGTTTGGCACATGCTGGTAAGCAATACACATGTTTTCGAAAACCATGAAGAGATTCCTTTTTTCCCATTTGGATCCTTTAAGTAGTAGTATCTTTTGAGCACCAATGGAGGATTCCCACGCTTAGGGTGTAAGTTTGATCCTTTAGATATCCAACGGTACTGATCAAAACGGAAATCTAGTTCATGGTCAGGATTAGTATTTGAGGCACAGTAGAGAAATGCCTCTCCTCCCCTTGGTAGTACAGGTGGCAGTGAAATAATTTTCTTCTCATCACAGTCTGTTTTGCAAAGAATATTGTAAACTTCTTCCAAAAACATTTCATCATTGCGGCCACACATATATGCATTAATGTGAGCCATGGCATAAACAGCTTTAAGCAAGAGCTATGTTCTAACTGCTGCTAAGTTTTTAAAGACAGGCAATAAGAAGTGACTGAGGGCCTGACATTTGCTACAAATGTTGCAAATCTGACCTGGTGATAACACTTACTTTCTTATGGTTAAATCTCATCCTGGGTATAAACAAATCACTTATCTGAAAAACATATTCTGCATTTCTCTCCCCTAGACCACGTACAGAAATGTTTACAGGCGCAGGTAATCTTTAGAATACACTAATGTATGTCGCATAAGTAATTTGTTGAATTCATACTACTTGTATGGGGTTTTTTTTTTTACTTCCTCCACCTCAATGTGAACAAACTTCAGTAAATATCATATAACATTTATTTTTTAAGTTTAAAAATGTCCTAATGCACAAAGAAAAGTATATTAGAAAGTAAAGATGAATATATCGTAATAATGCAATAATATAATACGCTAGTTGACATAGAGTTAACAATAAAATTGTTATACTAGATAAGGCTTTATACAAAGGTCTTATTGAATCATATATATAAATCATACTTACACCCTATATCAGTCTTATTTCAGTAATACAAAGAGGTCACTTATTTCAGATAAAGGCTCTAATGTTGGATACCTCCTCATTATGAACTCTAAAAGGTATATTACACTGTAAGGCTATACCATAATTTATATTACTATATTACTTATCTCACTAAAGCTCCCCTGCAGCAATATTAGCTGTTTCCGGTAATACTTATGTGTATAAAGGAACACATCAGGCTGCCAAAGAGCTGACCCCATTATCTATAGCATTGCAAACTCGTATGCACACCTACTTTACTGAACATAAAGGAGCAGTTATGAAAATCCATAATTTCACATAATGATGATAGCTTTCCTTAAAACAAATATTTGACAAACAACTCCAAAAACGGCAATGGGTTTATAGTGGAGTTGTACATTCTCAATGAAAGAGCCTCCCTGCAGAGTATGGGCAAGGCAACCCCGGAATTAAGGTTTATGTCCAGTGTTCCAGCGCCAATGTCCCAGACTCCTCAAACTCTCTGAACAAGAGCATTAAAGGGATATGAAACCATTTTTTTTTCTTTGAAGATTCAGATAGCATGCAGTTTTATGTAACTTTCTATTTTACTTCTATAATATTTTTTTTTTTATCTTGATATCTTTTGTTAAATAGCAGGAATGTATGCTAAGGAGCGTGCCTGCGTCTGGAGCACTATGCAGCAGCAGTTTTGCAAGAATGTAATAGATTTGCAAGAGCACTAGATTAGCAGCACTAATTCCTGCTATGTAGTCCTCTAGACACCTACCTAGGTATTTCTTTAACAAGTAATACAATGAGAATGAAGCAAAATTTGATAATAAAAATAAATTGGAAACTTTTTTTAAAATATGTTCTGTCTGAATCACAAAATAATTTGGGTTAAACATATCCCTCAAACTTGACATACACAGCACTGCTCCTGCTAACACAAATGTATGTCAGCAGTTGTGCTTGCACTATTCAGCACCCCAATAGTCAAATAATGCATTTAGTGGATCTTGGTGGCCATTGAGACCAGTTTGCTACCGGAGCTGTCAGTGTAGCATTCCATGTAGGATTGAATGTAAAGGGACATTGTGGTCTAAAATTAAAATGCACTTAGGTGAATTACATCTTTGGATAGAAGTATATTTACAATGTATATATATATATATATATATATATATATATATATATATATATATATATATATATATATATATATATATATATATATATATATATATATATATATATATATATATATATAGGGAGTGCAGAATTATTAGGCAAATGAGTATATATATATATATATATATATATATATATATATATACAGGGAGTGCAGAATTATTAGGCAAATGAGTATTTTGACCACATCATCCTCTTTATGCATGTTGTCTTACTCCAAGCTGTATAGGCTCGAAAGCCTACTACCAATTAAGAACATTAGGTGATGTGCATCTTTGTAATGAGAAGGGGTGTGGTCTAATGACATCAACACCCTATATCAGGTGTGCATAATTATTAGGCAACTTCCTTTCCTTTGGCAAAATGGGTCAAAAGAAGGACTTGACAGGCTCAGAAAAGTCAAAAATAGTTTAGATATCTTGCAGAGGGATGCAACACTCTTAAAATTGCAAAGCTTCTGAAGCGTGATCATCGAACAATCAAGCGTTTCATTCAAAATAGTCAACAGGGTCGCAGGAAGCGTGTGGAAAAACCAAGGTGCAAAATAACTGCCCATGAACGGAGAAAAGTCAAGCGTGCAGCTGCCAAGATGCCACTTGCCACCAGTTTGGCCATATTTCAGAGCTGCAACATCACTGGAGTGCCCAAAAGCACAAGGTGTGCAATACTCAGAGACATGGCCAAGGTAAGAAAGGCTGAAAGACGACCACCACTGAACAAGACACACAAGCTGAAACGTCAAGACTGGGCCAAGAAATATCTCAAGACTGATTTTTCTAAGGTTTTATGGACTGATGAAATGAGAGTGAGTCTTGATGGGCCAGATGGATGGGCCCGTGGCTGGATTGGTAAAGGGCAGAGAGCTCCAGTCCGACTCAGACGCCAGCAAGGTGGAGGTGGAGTACTGGTTTGGGCTGGTATCATCAAAGATGAGCTTGTGGGGCCTTTTCGGGTTGAGGATGGAGTCAAGCTCAACTCCCAGTCCTACTGCCAGTTTCTGGAAGACACCTTCTTCAAGCAGTGGTACAGGAAGAAGTCTGCATCCTTCAAGAAAAACATGATTTTCATGCAGGACAATGCTCCATCACACGCGTCCAAGTACTCCACAGCGTGGCTGGCAAGAAAGGGTATAAAAGAAGAAAATCTAATGACATGGCCTCCTTGTTCACCTGATCTGAACCCCATTGAGAACCTGTGGTCCATCATCAAATGTGAGATTTACAAGGAGGGAAAACAGTACACCTCTCTGAACAGTGTCTGGGAGGCTGTGGTTGCTGCTGCACGCAATGTTGATGGTGGACAGATCAAAACACTGACAGAATCCATGGATGGCAGGCTTTTGAGTGTCCTTGCAAAGAAAGGTGGCTATATTGGTCACTGATTTGTTTTTGTTTTGTTTTTGAATGTCAGAAATGTATATTTGTGAATGTTGAGATGTTATATTGGTTCCACTGGTAAAAATAAATAATTGAAATGGGTATATATTTGTTTTTTGTTAAGTTGCCTAATAATTATGCACAGTAATAGTCACCTGCACACACAGATATCCCCCTAAAATAGCTATAACTAAAAACAAACTAAAAACTACTTCCAAAACTATTCATCTTTGATATTAATGAGTTTTTTGGGTTCATTGAGAACATGGTTGTTGTTCAATAATAAAATTAATCCTCAAAAATACAACTTGCCTAATAATTCTGCACTCCCTGTATATATATATATATATATATATATATATATATATATATATATATATATATATATATATATATTTACATATAGATAGGTTCAGTTAGGTTTGATGTTTGCCGAGCAAGGACAGCCCACTTCAAATCACCCCACAGATTTTCAATGATATTCAGGTCTGGGGACTGGGATGGTCATTCCAGAACATTGTACTTGTTCCTCTACATAAATGCCAGAGTAATTTTGAGCAGTGTTTTGGGTCTTGTTGAAATATCCAGCCCCGGCGTAACTTCAACTTTGTGACTGATTCCTCAACATTATTCTCAAGTATCTGCTGATATTGAGTGGAATCCATGCGACGCTCAACTTTAACAAGATTCCCAGTACCGGCACTGGCCACACAGCACGATGGAACATCCACCAAATTTTACTGTGGGTAGCAAGTGTTTGTCTTGGAACGCTGTGTTCTTTTGTCGCCATGCATAACGCCCCTTGTTATGACCAAATAACTCAATCTTTGTTTCATCAGTCCACAGCACCTTCTTCCAAAATAAAGCTGGCTTGTCCAAATGTGCGTTTGCATACCTCAAGCGACTCTGTTTGTGGCGTGTGTGCTGAAAAGGCTTCTTCCGCATCACTCTCCCATACAGCTTCTCCTTGTACAAAGTGCGCTGAATTGTTGAACAATGCACAGTGACACCATCTGCAGCAAGATGATGTTGTAGGTCTTTGGAGGTGGTCTGTGGGCTGTTTTTTACCGTTCTCACTATCCTTTACCTCTCCGATTTTTTACTTGGCCTGACACTTCTGGCCTTAACAAGAACTGTGCCTGTGGTCTTCCATTCTCTCACTATGTTCCTCACAGTGGACACTGACAGCTTAAATTTCTTCAAAAGTTTTTTGTAGCCTTTCCCTAAACCATAATGTTGAACAATCTTTGTTTTCAGGTCATTTGAGAGTTGTTTTGAGGCCCCCATGTTGCCACTTGCAATTGGCCACCTTAAATACCTTTTTTCATGATTGGATGCACCTGTCTATGAAGTTCAAGGCTTAATGGGCTCACCAAACAATTGTGTGTTCCCATTAATCAGGGCTAGGTAGTTACAGGTATTCAAATCAACAAAATGACAAGGGTGCCCAAATTTATGTACCTGTCTAATTTCCTTTGGTGCATATTGCACATTTTCTGTTAATCCAATAAACCCAATTTCACTACTGGAATATTACTGTTTCCTTCAGTTATTTGATAGATCCAAATGTCAGGGGTGCCTAAACCTTTGCATACAACTGTATATAAGTGTATGTATGTATATATATGTATATATTATATATATATATATATATATATATATATATATATATATATATATACACACACATATACATACATACACACACATACAAAAAATTATTAAAGTCTGGCGGACATGATACGCTGAATACCGACAGCATACACTGTTGGCATTTAACATTGCACAAGCAGTTATAGTGAACTGCTTGTGCAATTCCGTCCCCTGCAGAATTGCGGCCAATCGGCTGCTAGCAGGGGGTGTCAATCAACCCGATCGTATCTGATTGGGTTGATTGCTGTCCGCTGCTTCTAAACTGCTGTTTCTGGGGAGCCTAAAGGCTCGCGCGAATCAGGGACCATTTGGCCCTTAATAATTCGACCCCATAGTGTCAAAAATTATTCTAGTAAAAGTCTTATGAAAATCTCATAATTTTAGGATGTAAAGGGTTAATGTATACTATGTGTTATAACACTTATAACTTCACATCCTTTTGAAGACTATTTTATCATTCACATATGTCATTCCATAAAAAGCAGCTATACTTCCACACAATCAGAATATGCTACTGCACTTGTGGAACATATCTGGTAAATATCTATGTAATATGTGTCATAGTTTTGCTGCTATAGCATTTGACACATTACATCCAATTAAAGACTAGAGACATTCCCTGTAGTCATTCACCCTTGTCATTTCATAGAAAGCCGCAATAATCTCACGTTATCTCACTTTCAGAATATGGTACTGTACCTGGGGAACATATCTGGTAAATATGTATTTGATATGTAGCATAGTTTAGTTTCTATAGCTCTTTTAAATGTAATCCTATTATAATCTATGGGCATTCCATTTTGTCATTCACCCTTGTCATTCCATAGAAAGCAGCTATTATCTCGTGCAATCTCACTTTCAGAATATGCTACTGTACATGGGGAACATATCTCGTAAATATGTACTTGCTATGTCTCATAGTTTTGTTGTTATAGCACTTTTGAATGTAACATTTTGGATTTTTAAACTCGATACCCTGGAACCTAAGGGGATGAACAGAGAGATTGATTGGACACCATTTTATTAAGTCAATATCTCATTTTATTTTTTGTAACTAATTTGCATGTGTTGTTCTTTTGTGTTTTAGATTCAATTGAAAGTTGTTCTATCTGATTTGAGGATGTGGATTCTGCAGTTGCTGTATTTTGAAGCTATATAAGTATACTTTAATTCATGCTGTTTAAATTCTGTTGTATATATAAAATGGGCTATTGTATTAAATATAATTAAATTTAAGCTGTTTTGCTGTAGCACATGCACATTATTTTGTTGCACATAGTATCAATAATATGATAAATAAGGATGTAGGTGTGTAATTTATATATATTTAGGCCTCCTAGCTGTTTTTAATCTTTATCTACATACGCTGTAACACGAGAGGGCGCTATATCTATCTAATTGATTGTTGTGAGATTGTAAGGGTTAAATCCCAGGTATTTGCCTATATAACTCTGGTGTGTAGTGATTGTTTTTATCACATGATTAAGGGGCATTGGCCCCGAAACGTCGTGACATTGTCTGTTCCTGTTATACTACAATAAAATTGAGGGTTTTTGAGGAGATCATTTTGTCTGGTGTATTACATTGATATTGGCAAGCAGGCAGCAGCTTGCACTTGGTCTCCCTCCTCTTGGGTTCCAGTGCTGGATACAACTTGTGGATTTTACTTGATATTTTTGTTGCTATAGCACTAAATGTAATCCTATTATAGTCTATGGGCATTCTATCTTGTCATTCACCCTTGTCATTCCATAGAAAGCAGCTATAATCTCACTTTCAGAATATGTTACTGTACCCGGGAAACATATCTGGTAAATATCTAGTTGATATGTCTCATAGTTTAGTTTTTATAGCACTTTTAAATGTAATCCCATTATAGTCTATGGGCATTCTATCTTGTCATTCACCCTTGTCATTCCATAGAAAGTAGCTATAATCTCCCTTTCAGAATATGTTACTCTACCTGGGGAACATATCTAGTAAATATCTATTTGATACAGTGGGGCAAAAAAGTATTTAGTCAGCCACCAATTGTGCAAGTTCTCCCACTTAAGAAGATGAGAGAGGCCTGTAATTTTCATCATAGGTATACCTCCACTATGAGAGACAAAATGTGGAGACAAATCCAGACAATCACATTCTCTGATTTGGAAAGAATTTATTTGCAAATTATGGGGTAAAATAAGTATTTGGTCAATATCAAAAGTTCATCTCAATACTTTGTTATATATCCTTTGTTGGCAATGACAGAAGTCAAACGTTTTCTGTAAGTCTTCACAAGGTTGTCACACACTGCTGCTGGTATGTTGGCCCATTCCTGCATGCAGATCTCCTCTAGAGCAGTGATGTTTTGGGGCTGTCGCTGGGCAACACAGACTTTCAACTCCCTCCAAAGGTTTTCTATGGGGTTGAGATCTGGAGACTGGCTAGGCCACTCCAGGACCTTGAAATGCTTCTTACGAAGCCACTCCTTCGTTGGCCGGGCGGTGTGTTTGGGATCATTGTCATGCTGAAAGACCCAGCCACGTTTCATCTTCAATGCCCTTGCTGATGGAAGGAGGTTTGCACTCAAAATCTCACGATACATGGCCCCATTCATTCTTTCATGTACACGGATCAGTTGTCCTATTCCCTTTGCAGAGAAACAGCACCAAAGCATGATGTTGCCACCCCCATGCTTCACAGTAGGTATGGTGTTCTTTGGTTGCAACTCAGCATTCTCTCTCCTCCAAACACGACAAGTTGTGTTTCTACCAAACAGTTACACTTTGGTTTCATCTGACCATATGCCATTCTCCCAATCCACTTCTGGATCATCCAAATGCTCTCTAGCATACTTCAGATGGGCCCGGACATGTACTGGCTTAAGCAGGGGGACATGTCTGGCACTGCAGGATCTGAGTCCGTGGCGGCGTAGTGTGTTACTGATGGTAGCCTTTGTTACGTTGGTCCCAGCTCTCTGCAGGTCATTCACTAGGTCCCCCCGTGTGGTTCTGGGATGTTTGCTCACCGTTCATGTGATCATTTTGACCCCACGGGGTGAGATCTTGCGTGGAGCCCCAGATCGAGGGAGAAAATCAGTGGTCTTGTATGTCTTCCATTTTCTAATTATTGCTCTCACAGTTGATTTCTTCACACCAAGCTGCGTGTCTATTGCAGATTCAATCTTCCCAGCCTGGTGCAGGTCTACAATTTTGTTTCTGGTGTCCGACAGCTCTTTGGTCTTCACCATAGTGGAGTTTGGAGTGTGACTGTTTGAGGTTGTGGACAGGTGTCTTTTATACTGATAACAAGTTCAAACAGGTGCCATTAATACAGGTAATGAGTGAAGGACAGAGGAGCCTCTTAAAGAAGAAGATACAGGTCTGTGAGAGCCAGAAATCTTGCTTGTTTGTAGGTGACCAAATACTTCATTTCCACCATAATATGCAAATAAATTCTTTCCAAATTAGACACTGTGATTGTCTGGATTTGTTTCCAAATTTTGTCTCTCATAGTTGAGGTATACCTATAATGATACTTTTTTGTCCCACTGTATGTCTCATATTTTAGTTTCTATAGCACTTTTAAATGTAATCCCATTATAGTCTATGAGCAAACTATCTTGTCATTCACCCTTGTCATTTCATAGAAAGCAGCTATAATCTGATGTAATCTCACTTTCAGAATATGCTACTGTACCTGGGGAACATATCTGGTAAATATCTATTTGATATGTCTCATATTTTAGTTTCTATAGCACTTTTAAATGTAATCTCATTATAGTCTATGGGCATTCTATCTTGTTATTCACCCTTGTCATTCCATAGAAAGCAGCTATAATCTGAAGTAATCTCCCTTTCGGAATATGTTACTGTACCAGGGAAACATATCTGGTAAATATCTATTTGATATGTCTCATATTTTAGTTTCTATAGCACTTTTAAATATAATCTCATTATAGTCTATGGACATTCTATCTTGTCATTCACCCTTGTCATTCCATAAAAAGTAGCTATAATCTAAACTAATCTCCCTTTCAGAATATGTTACTCTACCTGTGGAACATATCTGGTAAATATCTATTTGATATGTCTGATTTTTTTGTTGCTATAGCACTTTTAATTATAATCCCATTATAGTCTATGGGCATTTCATTTTGTCATTCACCCTTGTAATTCTATAGAAAGCAGCTATAATCCCACTTTCAGAATATGTTACTGTACCTGGGGAACATATCTGTTAAATATCTATTTTATATGGCTCATATTTTAGTTTCTATAGCACTTTTAAATGTAATCCCATTATAGTCTATGGGCATTCTATTTTGTCATTCACCCTTGTCATTCCATAGAAATCAGCTATAATCGGAAGTAATCTCACTTTCAGAATATGTTACTGTACCTGGGGAACATATCTGGTAAATATCTATTTGATATGTCTCATATTTTAGTTTCTATAGCTCTTTTAAATGTAATCCCATTATAGACTATGGACATTCTATCTTGTCATTCACCCTTGTCATTCCATAGAAAGCAGCTATAATCTGAAGTAATCTCACTTTCAGAAAATGTTAATGTTACTCTACCTGGGGAACATATCTGGTAAATATCTATTTAATATGTCTCATATTTAAGTTTCTATAGCACTTTTAAATGTAACCCCATTATAGTCTTTGGGCATTCCATTATGTAATTCACGCTTGTCATTCCATAGAAAGCAGCTATAATCTCACATAATCTCATTTTCAGAATATGCTACTGTACGTAGGGAACATATCTGGTAAATATCTATTTGATATGTCTGATTTTTTTATTGCTATAGCACTTTTAATTATAATCCCATTATAGTCTATGGGCATTTCATTTTGTCATTCACCCTTGTAATTCTATAGAAAGCAGCTATAATCTCACTTTCAGAATATGTTACTGTACCTGGGGAACATATCTGGTAAATATCTATTTGATATGTTTCATATTTTAGTTTCTATAGCACTTTTAAATGTAATCCCATTATAGTCTATGGGCATTCTATTTTGTCATTCACCCTTGTCATTCCATAGAAAGCAGCTATAATCTGAAGTAATGTCACTTTCAGAATATGTTACTGTACCTGGGGAACATATCTGGTAAATATCTATTTGATATGTTTCATATTTTAGTTTCTATAGCACTTTTAAATGTAATCTCATTATAGTCTATGGGCATTCTATCTTGTCATTCACCCTTGTCATTCCATAGAAATCAGCTATAATCTGAAGTAATCTCCCTTTCTGAATATGTTGCTGTACCCGGGAAACATATCTGGTAAATATATATTTGATATGTCTCATAGTTTAGTTTTTATAGCACTTTTAATATAGTTTAGTTTTTATAGCACTTTTAAATATAATCTCATTATAGTCAGTCTATGGACATTCTATCTTGTCATTCACCCTTGTCATTCCATAAAAAGTAGCTATAATCTAAAGTAATCTCCCTTTCAGAATATGTTACTGTACCTGGGGAACATATCTGGTAAATTTCTATTTGATATGTCTCATATTTTAGTTTCTCTAGCACTTTTAAATGTAATCCCATTATAGTCTATGGTCATTCAATTTTGTCATTCACCCTTCTCATTCCATAGATAGCAGCTATAATCTGACATAATCTCACTTTCAGAATATGTTACTGTACCTGGGGAACATATCAGGTAAATACCTAGTTGATATGTCTCATATTTTAGTTTTTATATAACTTTTAAATGTAATCCCATTATAGTCTATGGGCATTTCATTTTGTCATTCACCCTTGTAATTCCATAGAAAGCAGCTATAATCTAAAGTAATCTCACTTTCAGAAAATGTTAATGTTACTCTACCTGAGGAACATATCTGGTAAATATTTATTTAATATGTTTCATATTTAAGTTTCTATAGCACTTTTAAATGTAATCCCATTATAGTCTTTGGGCATTCCATTATGTAATTCACGCTTGTCATTCCATAGAAAGCAGCTATAATCTCACATAATCTCATTTTCAGAATATGCTACTGTACGTAGGGAACATATCTGGTAAATATCTATTTGATATGTCTGATTTTTTTTGTTGCTATAGCACTTTTAAATATATTCCCATTATAGTCTATGGGCATTTCATTTTGTCATTCACCCTTGTAATTCTATAGAAAGCAGCTATAATCTCACTTTCAGAATATGTTACTGTACCTGGGGAACATATCTGGTAAATATCTATTTGATATGTCTCATATTTTAGTTTCTCTAGCACTTTTAAATGTAATCCCATTATAGTCTATGGGCATTCTATTTTATCATTCACCGGTCATTCCATAGAAAGCAGCTATAATCTGACATAAACTCACTTTCATATGTTACTGTACCTGGGGAGCATATCTGGTAAATATCTATTTCATATGTCTCATATTTTAGTTTCTATAGCTCTTTTAAATGTAATCCCATTATAGTCTATGGGCATTCTATCTTGTCATTCACCCTTGTCATTCCATAGAAAGCAGCTATAATCTGAAGTAATCTCACTTTCAGAATATGTTACTGTACCTGGGGAACATATCTGGTAAATATCTAGTTGATATGTCTCATAGTTTTGTTGCTTCAACACTTTTAATTTTACAACCCCATTGAAGTCTATGGGCATTCCATTTTGTCATTCACCCTTGTCATTCCTTCATCCCTTTACATTATTTTGATCTTTTAACTCAATCTAAAGCTGTCTGGAAAAAAGAAACTAAATCCCACAATAATAAATAGCTCGAATAAGAAACCATGTATTCTACAAAATCAATTGTAATAAAATAAATTTTCTCCCACAGGCAAGTTCATCTTTCTAGAAAAAAACAATGCACAAATAAAAGTTCTTGAACAGAACAAACTCGCATTGATTATTGATACGCGTTTCATCAACTCGCTCTGTACCATGTGATCACTGCAATCACGTGACGGCTGTGATGCCAGAAGGTCCTTTAGAAGAATGGGATCTAGCTAGCTGCTTCCGCAATCCGTAAGGGTTTGTTCATAGTTACTGACCTCTATTAAATCTGAGGCTTTTTGTAACGCTTCTGTATTTCATTACGTCATTACCTCTAACTCTGTGACTCGCTTTTAGGCTTTAAAATCTGTTACAAAGTGCGTATATTGCCTCTTTGTTTTGTGTGTATGATATTACGATACATAGTATAATGAAGCACACACCGAGACTGGCAACATTTTCTTTAAAATATATTTCTATATTTTATTTACAAAATCAAATGGTTCTAACAGTAAATTAATGAAAAATCTTAATCTTGATTAATGGGGTGTCCCTTTAGTATCAAATGTAAAATTTAGCCCTGTTCTTTTGATGCAGCACACGTGCTTTACGTGCACTGCTTTACATCAAGTACTAATTTCAGTTGTCATGGTGTTTGTGCTTGTTTACTTAGATATGAAAGTCTGTGTGATCATACATATCAATCCTTTGTTGTCAATAACGTGAAAGTCTGTGTGATCATACATATCAATCCTTTGTTGTCAATAACGTGAAAGTCTGTGTGATCATACATATCAATCCTTTGTTGTCAATAACGTGAAAAGCTAGCAGTAACATGCAGAATGGTGATCCCTCTGGTGTTTGTATCCTAACAACTTCACTGTTGGCAAGACACACAAATCAGCTATTTAACCCCACAAAAAAAAACCCATTAAAATAGAATTTTGTAACCCTTGAGTCTGTATACTGATTTAACACTTGTAAAACAATAATCAGTGCAAAACCCAGCCATATTATACACCAAAGCATGGCATTTTTACACACTGGATGGGCATCGTTAATATGCACAGAGGTGTTATTTAAAACATCTATAAGTCATTATTAGATCCCTTACCTTTCAAGGTACATTAACTATAGCCTATTATACTACAAATCACTCTAGCAAGTGTGTGGGTGAATACAAATTATATTCTTAGGCTTAAAGAATAGAAACACTACAATTTTACACCTTTGCAACAACATTCACTGCTGTGTCTGTGTAGCATTCAGCAAACGTTAAAAGGGCTTAATAGTCAAACTGAAAGGCACATCAGTTCATTTCAATTTTGGGTAGAGTCATTTTTGCAATATTTGAATGAGCAAAATCCCTTAGTAGAAGCTCTTACTGTTTCACATTTTCAATGGTTATGCCACTGTGTGTGTGTTACTGGCAGCTAAGATCTTATGTCACCACCTAGTGCTGTTATATCGCTATACATGTTTCTGACAACGGCAGGGTATAAATTGCTTTTTTGTGCATGTTACTGACATGATCTGTTATTTGCACTCTTGTTGTTAAATCGCTTATAGTTACATTTTTACGTGACACAAATCCATACCCAGCCAAAAACATTTTGACTGCTATATATTTGGACTGGCTACCTAATTTAACAAATTATAATTTGGTTACATCATTTAAGGTAATATATGGATATTTGAAACCAAAATAAAAATGTGTATTTTTTTTTTCCAAGTAGTCTCAATATGAGGAAAATTCCTACAGTGCTAATGGGCTCTCAGTGTCGACGACTGGTCTCTCTGATCTTGTTAAGTAAATCCTATGGGATTTCTCATCAGGTAAATACTTTTTGTGTTGAGTGACACATTCAGACTTATTTTAAGTAGATACAGACATGTCTTGTCTTCTTTTACTGTTATTTACTAGGTAAATATGTTTTCCAAACAAGCCAGAATGCATTCTGTGGAATGCAGGACACTGATCCTAAAAAATATTACATAGTGGTTGGTTGATATATCCACAGTAATGGAGGCACGCTAAAAAAACTTTCAAAGGGTTGTGTCCATGAGCTGCAAAACAATTTCAATTTTGTTTTAAAAATGACAGTTTTTAAACGTATTATGGAGATGCAATTAATTCCCAATGTTATTAAAGGTACATTAATGGCACTTGTTTTTATGTATCTTTATTGCATAATCAAAAAGTGGCTAATACAAATACAATGTAATAGCACATATCATTCAATTTGCCCCCCTGTATCATTTCACAGATATCAGCCAATCACAGAATTGTATACATATACACTGTGACCTCTTGCTCATGCTTAGAAGGAGCTGGTGCCTCATAAAGTGTGCGTATAAAAAGACTGAGCACAATTTGATAATGAAAGTAAATTGGAAAGTTACTTAAAACTGCATGCTCTAAATTATGAACGTTTTATGTTGACTTTAGTGTCCCTTTATGATGTTACAAATATAATGTTTACATTTAAAATTAAAGCAAATGCAATAGTTCAGTTGGTTTAATTAATTATTTTATTTATGTTGCATACCCTAACTTTTTATGTCTTTAGTCTTTTTTCCTTGTTTTTGAGTTTGTAGTAAGGCAAAACCATTTGTTTTCTGCTTATAGTATTCTTTTGGTGCTTGAGTTGACTGGCTGGAAAGATGCACGTGCCATGGGGCTTCATTTATTAATTTCCTTATGAGCAGCTTCTGAGCCCTTGCTGGGAAGGCTCGCTTATGTGCGCTTCCAAACAGAAAGTTAAGCAGTAGAGGTCTAAAACTTCAGCTTCTTATCTAGGTGGTAACGTTAAATCATTCCCAATTGGTTCATCCTTGATTGAGAAGCCCTTCTCTCACGCAGTTGGTTGTGTTACAGTGAAGGTCAATTTAGATGAATTGGTGCCCGGTTTTTAATAATCCTATTAAAACAAGGGCACTTTAATTCATCAAAATTGACATTTCACTCGTTTTCTTCAAATACTGTACTTACCTTTTAATCTTCACAGCCGCTTCAGCGATTTCCCCGGCCGTCGGAAGCCTCTTCATACGTCAGAAATTACGAATCCGGCTTCCTCCAATCACGGCTTCCTCCCTGGGAAATCATGGCCTGAGGCAACGCCTGATTGGAGGAAGCCGGATTAGTCATTTTGGACCCGCGAAGAGGGCTTGCGGCGGGCGGAGGAAGCACTGCAGCGGCTGTCAGGATTAAAAGGTAAGTATTTGAAGAAAACAAGTGAAATGTCAATTTTGATGAATTAAAGGGACAGGTCACCCAAAAACTTTCTCCCCTTTAAATTATTCACAATTATCCTTTTTACCTGCTAGAGTGTATTAAATTGGCTGCAAGTAGCTCCTTTACTCCTATTTCAGCATTTGAAATAGCTGATTTAGCTTGTGGTTTCCCAACCTATACTGAAAGTTTTGATACTGGAGTATATGCTATTGACAAGCCTAAGTAAACACAGTCAGCAGAAGAAGTTACACTCCCAGTGGGATGCAGGATAGTTAAGTAATAAAATGATCATTTTCCATTGTTCTCTCTTTGTATTTAGCTATGGTGTTCCAGACAATTAAAAGATAAGGAAGCTAGTCTGTGTACACAAAGTTATAACATAATGAGATCTGATATTACCTTAAGTTCAACCCATTGTAATAGGCTGTGGTTTCAAAGCACAAAACCAGCTACTTCATATACACAAATAAACCCTAAAATGCAATTTCTCAAATATTTTTTTTACTCTGCAGGTGGTATAACAAGTCATTTAAAATACATTAATGGAAAAACAATTTTACAGTGTACTGTCCCTTTAAAGTCCCCTTGTTTTTAATAGGATTCATCTAATTTGACCTTCACTTTAAAGTAAGGAGTGAGGTTGCACATGCAAGTGCTTGTGCGGTGATAACTGTAGGGTCAAGAGTAGATAGGTTCTCTGGCTGTGAACCTTGTTTACTCACTTGTTAATAAACAGGGCCAGTAGTTTTTCAATCACTTGCCTCACAGCCCCATCATTTGTGGGGTGTGAGATATGGACCACAGGAGATCTCTGTGCCACTGTTGGACACTTCGCTGGTATTCATTAGTGTAGTTGGATTCATACATCCATAGGCAGTCACATAACATCTTTTCAAAGGAGCTGCTGCCCGTCATTCAAACGAGGTATCTAATGCATCTCTTTAAAATTGAATAGACAAAATAAGACCTCTACAAAATCCCATCTACTTACTTTCTAACTTGTTAGTAATGTGGTGCAGTTTGTATAAACTGTGTGCTCATTTACTGTAGTTTACATTTCTGTGGGGTAAATTAGTTGCTGGCATCCTGTGTTCTAGCAACTGCTAGATTTTATTTTTACATGTTGCACAAAAAAGACATTCCCTCCACCTGCTGCTTGGTTTGGCATTCCTTCCCTTCACACACAACTGTTTTGATAGTATATGCTAGCCAGGCCCATATAAGTGGGAAGTTAGGTTTTGAATTGTATTATCAGCCACACTGAAGTATTAAAAAGAACAACTTCAGATCAACACTGATTCTCCCTTACACCACACTGATGGTGTTGTAAATAATAAAATAAAAGATTGAGGGTTGGGTATGCTCTGTACAGTAAGCAGGACCAAATTGAGTATATTCTATATACCCCTCTACATTATACATCTCATCATACTTTGCACTTTTGTACAGCCCATCATGCTCATTATATGTATTTATAGAGCAGCATGTTAATTACCACATGTATATGTTTTATTAATGTATATTTATATCTGTTATACGGTGCAACACACTAGAGTGTTTTCTTTTGCACTTTTATGTCCTTTTAAGCTGTTGACAGACATTCAGTTTATGTTGGTTGTTGAAAGATAGAAATAAATTAAAACAGCAAAATTGAGTAATTTAACTTCAATATTTCTCTTAAGCTTTATAAGTTCAAGTGTAAATAATATGATTTCTTGTGACTTTATACTTAATGCAAAAATAACAATAATAGGGCTGCTAAGTTTCACATGGCCTGCGAACTAATGAAAACTAAGGTCTTGTCCAATTCTATACATTTTATCATTTCGTCTTTTTTAAACTGTTCTTTATGGGGGGTTTTTGTTTGTTTGTTTTGTTTTTAATTGGGCACCTATTTCTTGATAGAAATACAATATTGCTGCATTATGTTTCCCTCTCTTCAGAGTGCAGCTAAACCAGAGAAGGGGTTGACACCTGAACAACTAGTGCATAGTGAAGATACAAGCTGCCTTGGTGCCCTTTCAGAGAATATTGCTTGTAGCAGCCCAATTCCAAAGAAGAAATTTGCAATATTAATGGCATATTGTGGTCTTGGCTATTATGGTATGCAGGTAAGTTCTGGAGTTAAAATAATATACTAGAGATTTAGATTGTGAGATACAAAATCTAGTTTACTTTATTTAAAGAGAAATGTCAACATTTAAATATGCAATGGTGCATTTGAATTTAAAATATAAGCATTTTTCAATTTACTTTCATTTGCAAAAACTCTTCTAGAAAAAGTTATTACTGATTTTCCAGTGGCATATGCACATATGCTTTAGGGGCCTGTGCACCAGTATTCAAAGGCCACACCTTCTCAGAGAGTCAGCAGTGGCTTGTATGATTCAAATTAAGTCACTTCACAGACTCAATTCACACCACTTCCAGTTCTCTAACCTTGAATACTGGTGCACGGCCCTCACAGCATATGTATGTATGTATGCAGTAACAGTAATAACTCTTACTAGTGGAAGAATATTGCAAAAATTGTTTGCAAACATGCACATTTAAATTTTGACCTTTCTATCACTTTAACTTGGTGTCTGTGCTGGCAACAATGTAAACCAGGATTTTTAAAATCTTTTGCAAATATCAGTAGCTTAGGTTTTTCATGGTAAAGGGATTTTTTTCTTTGTTGCATTTAAAAGAGGGCAAAGTAAAATGTATCTTAAGATAGATAAAGCATGCATTCTCTTGTTATCCTTTGTTGAATCAGAAACCTAGATAGTGTGCACGTGTCTTTACGCTGGCTCCACCATCAAGCTCCAAAAGAGACTACAGCACATCCAGAAGGTCTCGGCCAGACTAATCCTCGACATCCCTCGTCAATGCCACATCACCAAACACCTGCGGGACCTGCACTGGCTCCCCATCAACAAAAGAATAACCTTCAAGCTTCTCACCCACGCATTCAAGGCCCTCCACAACATCGGTCCCGAATACTTGAACCACCACGTTACCTTCTACACCCCCCGCCAAACAACTTTGATCGGCCGACCAAGCCCTTGCAGTCATCCCTTGCATCAGGAGAACCACAGCTGGAGGCAGATCCTTCTCTCACCTGGCAGCCAAGACTTGGAACACCCTCCCACTGCACCTCAGACAAGCTACCGCCCTAACTATGTTCAGAAAGGACCTCAAGACCTGGCTCTTCGACTGAACTGCAACCCTCAGTGCCTTGAGACCCTTACGGGTGAATAGCTGCACTTTACAAGAACCCAATAGGTAGATAGAGCAGTCTACAGCAGCAGTGTTTGCAACTATGTATAACACTGCAATAAACAATGTTGCAAACACTGCTGCCAGATGGCTAGACATGTGCATGCTCCTAAGCTCCCCTATGATTACTTTTTAATAAAGGATACTAAGAGAACTAAGAAAAATTGATAAAAGAAGAAAATTGGAAAAAAAAAAAAAAAAAAATCCCATGCTCTAGTCAGAAATGTTAATGTTTTTACTTTTTAAAATTGGTCAATATCTTGCTATTATAATCTATGAATATTATTGTTATTGTTCTGTGCAGATGAATCGAAGCAGACCAGATCTTCCAACTATAGAAAGTACATTGATGTCAGCACTAGTTGAGGCTCATTGTGTTCCAGAAATGATAGAAAAGAGGCAACTGCGGTTCCAGAGGTGTGCTCGTACAGATAAGGTAGTAATGTGTTAATAGCATCTAATTTGCTACAACATTACATATTTTTGTACTTTAACCCCTTCGTGACCGAGGACGTGCCAGAAACGTCCTACAAAAAAATATTGTTAACGACCAAGCACAGCCTCTTTCATGGTATTGCAGTGATGCCTCGATATTGAGGCATTCTGCAATACAATTTTTTTACACACCGATGCAGAGAGAGCCACAATCGGTAGCGATGGTGCCGATTGTTGGTGGGTGGGAGCTTTAGCAGGGAGGCGGGTGGGCGGCCCATCGCTACCCGGCATCTGGTTCCTGTATGTGCAATGTGCACGCCGGGAGCGTGCGGGGGGCGCACGCACGCAGCAACTACTGCAACCAATGTAACTTAATGGGAAGAAGGGAGGGGGAAAAAATAAAAATCAAAGGATCTGGGAGTAGGAGGGGGTATTGAGGGGGTAGCTACACTACAGAAAAATTAATATTTTATAAAAACAAAAAAAAACATGTTTGGGGGGGGGGGGGGCAAACTTGGTACTGGCAGACAGCTGCCAGTATCCCAAATGGCAGCAAATAGGTAGTTGGGGGAGGGTTAGAGAGCTGTTTGGGGGGAATCAGGGAGGTTGGGTACTAAGGGGGGGTCCACCACAGCTGAATAGATGGAAAAAAAAAATGCCTTTTATTTTAGTACTGGCAGACTTTCTGCCAGTACTTAAGATGGCGGGGACAATTGTTGGGGAAGGAAAGAGAGCTGTTTGGGAGGGATCAGGGGGTGGGATGTGTCAGGTGGGAGGCTGATCTCTATACTTAGGGGCATATTTATGATTGTGCGAGTGGACATGATCCGATATAGCGGATAGTGTCCGCTGCACAACGATAAATACCGACAGCATACGCTCTCGGCATTTATCATTGCACCAGCAGTTTTTGTGAACTGCTGGTGCAACGCCGCCCCCTGCAGATTTGCAGCCAATCGGCCGCTAGAAGGGGGTGTCAATCAACCCGATCGTATTCGATCGGGTTGATTTCTGTCGATTTCTGTCCGCCATCTCAGAGCAGACAGACAGGTTATGGTGCAGGAAACACGGGTCATGACCCGGAAAACACGGGTCATAAAGCTCCATACGGAGCTTGATAAATATGCCCCTAAAGCTAAAATTAACCCTACAAGCTCCCTACAAGCTACCTAATTAACCCCTTCACTGCTGGGGATAATACAAGTGTGGTGCGCATCGGCATTTAGCGGCCTTCTAATTACCAAAAACAATGCCATAATTGCACAAGCTGTTTGTAAATAATTTCAGTGTGAAACCTAAAGTTTGTGAAAAAGTGAAATTTTTTTTTTATTTGATCGCATTTGACGGTGAAATGGTGGGATGAAATATACCAAAATGGGCCTAGATCAATACTTGGGGTTGTCTACTACACTAAAGCTAAAATTAACTCTACAAGCTCCCTAATTAACCCCTTCACTGCTAGGCATAATACACATGTGGTGCGCAGCAGCATTTAGGGGCCTTTTAATTACCAAAAAGCAACGCCAAAGCCATATATGTCTGCTATTTCTTAACAAAGGGGATCCCAGAGAAGCATTTACAACCATCTGTGCCATAATTGCACAAGCTGTTTGTAAATAATTTCAGTGAGAAACCTAAAGTTTGTGAAAAAGTGAACTTTTTTTTTTATTTGATCGAATTTGGCAGTTAAATGGTGGCATGAAATATACCAAAATGGGCCTAGATCAATACTTTGGGTTGTCTACTAAAAAATATATATATATACATGTCAAGGGATATTCAGGGATTCCTGACAGATATCAGTGTTCCAATGTAACTAGCGCTAATTTTGAAAAAAAAAATGTTTTGGAAATAGCAAAGTGCTCCTTGTATTTATTGCCCAATAACTTACAAAAAAAAGCAAAGACCATGTAAACATTGGGTATTTCTAAACTCAAGACAAAATTTAGAAACTAATTAGCATGGGTGTTTTTTGGTGGTTGTAGATGTGTAACAGATTTTAGGGGTCAAAGTTAGAAAAGTGTGTTTTTTTTTTCCTTGTTTTTTTTTAATCATTTTATAAAAAAAAAATAGTGAATTATAAGATATGATGAAAATAATGGTATATTTAGAAAGTCCATTTAATGGCGAGAAAATTGGTATATAATGTGTGTGGGTACAGTAAATGAGTAAGAGGAAAATTACAGCTAAGGATATGAAACCCAACAAATGTTCTTTAGTCATTAAAGGGACAGTCTACACCAGAATTTTTATTGTTTTAAAAGATAGATAATCCCTTTATTACCCATTCCCCAGTTTTGCATAACCAACACAGTTATATTAATATGCTTTTAACCTCTGTGATTATCTTGTATCTAAGCCTCTGCAAACTGCCCCTTTATTTCAGTTCTTTTGACAGACTTGCAGTTTAGCCAATCAGTGCCTGCTCCCAGATAACTTCAAGTGCACGAGCACAGTGTTATCTATATGAAATACATGAACTAACACCCTCTAGTGGTGAAAAACAGTTAAAATGCATTCTGAAAAGAGGTGGCCTTCAAGGTCTAAGAAATTAGCATATGAACCTCCTCAGTTAAGTTTTCAACTAAGAATACCAAGAGAACAAAGCAAAATTGGTGATAAAAGTAAATTGGAAAATTGTTTAAAATGACATTCTCTATCTGAATAATGAAAGTTTTATTTTGGCCTAGACTGTCCCTTTAAGATAGAGTATGCCATTTAATTTCCAATTTACGTCTTTTATCTAATTTGCTTTGTTCCCATGATATTCTGTGTTGAAGAGATATCTAGGTAGGCATCTGGAGCACTACATGGCAGGAAATAGTGTTGCCAATTAATGCTCTTGCAAATGGATAATATTCTTGTAAAACTGTTGCCAGTGCTCCAGAAATGGACTGGCTCCTAAGCATCCGTCCCTGTTATGTATCAAAACTATGTATTTGTATGGTTAAATATTTATTTTCTTAAGAATTTACTGACGGATCTGTATTTCTATTTCATTGATAATTGCAGTGTATAAATAAAGAATGGGATAACACTAGAATTGTATTTCTTTATTAACCATTATATTTAGCTGTGCCTAAAATGTAACAATGTTTTCTAAACATTTCTTTTTTAACTATAGGGGGTCTCTGCCTTAGGCCAAGTGGTATCTTTGAGACTTCTAACATCCTGCACAAATCCAGTGGAGAAAATCAATTCAAGTCTTCCCCCTGAAATCCGTATAATAGGTACAGAAAAAGAAATAAATAATTATTACTTTTAAGTGGTATGCCACATATTACTTCATACTATTCAGAAATTCCATTGGTCCTTGGAGATAGTGAATTACGTACGTATCTATGTATGTTTTACTTTGTGGCATTTGTGATTGTTTTGCAGATATAAAAAGAGTAACGAAAGGATTCAGCTCCAAGAACATGTGTGATGGACGGTCATATTCCTACATGGTACCAACATTTGCTCTTTCTAAATATGCTCCATCCATCCCTGACTCTAGGTTTCGTTTGCCCCGGGATGACTTCCACCAAGTCAATAGTTTTCTCTCTTTCTACAAAGGAACTCATAATTTTCACAACTTTACCACAAAGACAAGTAGTGATGACCCCAGTGCTTGGAGACACATATTTGACATTTCCTGCTCTGAACCATTTGTTCATCATGGCATTGAGTTTGCTTACATTAATGTTACAGGACATAGTTTCATGCTGTACCAGATAAGAAAAATGGTCGGCCTGATCATAGCAGTAACCAAAGGTGTTGTTACTTCTGATCTTATTCCACAGTGTGTACAGATTGACAAGGTCAATATCCCTCCCGCACCTGGGCTTGGTTTGGTTCTTGAGAGTGTTTATTATGAAAGATATAACAGACGTTATGGTGGTGATGGAGTCCACCAGGAACTAAAATGGGAAGAAAGTTTACCTTTTGTGGCTTCCTTCCGAGAAAAGAAAATAATACCAGTTATCCTTAACGGTGAATTGGACAACTTTTCCATGACTTACTGGCTAGACCACATTAAAAAACATAATTTTATTGGATTTAACACTTACAGAGACCTTTTATGCAGTCATGCTTAAGAAATCTAGGAATAACATGTTTTTTTTATACAGCTTCAAATTTATATTCTTATAATAAAGTTATTTAAACAGCAATTATAATCATTGTTTCTCAATCCTTTAAGCACCTAGAATTCTAGCAATTTTCACATATTAGGTTTTATTTGACATAAAAAAATCTGCTACACATCATGCTCCCACTCCAGCAATTGTATAGTATGTCACCCTCAACAAATAACCACAGAACAGGAGTTTAACCCACAAAGGGAACACATTGACCTCTTATATTAATGATTCCTGATGATTAGAGAACAATTATTCGCTCCTAATATTACTGCTTTCTGCTCCACACCATGTGGCAAATCGATGTCTGTGCCAGTAAGGTATTTATGTAGCATGTAAAGGAATCATACACCTTCTATTTACCAGAAAGATAATTTACTGTGCATGAGGTCCATGCTGCCCAGGGCACAGAATTTGCGCCAACCAAAAATCTGCCACCGTATGTATATTCCAGTAATGTAATTATCAGAAGTGTAGACGTGCATTAGTAAGGCAGACTCTTTTTTTTTAATTTAATTTCCTCTACCTAGGACAAGTGAATAAGCATGTGGAATAACTATGGGATTACAATAATAAAAGCAGGAATTAGTAGTAGACTCCTCCCCCACCAGCACCAACCTTTAATCATTAATTGTGGTGTTGATGCACTCATAGATTTTTACAAACATGCTAGACATATGATGTATTTATCGCAGATATCAGTCTGAGTATTATATGCAGATACAATTTCAAAATTATATTAATTGCTTAACTATTTAAGAAATAGGGGTAACATAGACTTCATAAAGTAAAAGGATGTTTCCTTGCTGTAACCTAGGATAAAAACCTGTTTACTTATCTCCCCTGCTGAGGCAAATTAGAAACAATTATAAATGTGTTACTGGAGTAACAATCTCAAAGTGTTATGTTCCTTTAAGGTCTTGAGCCGTTCCTGGTCCATGTCTTAAAATTGTTAATAAAAACTGAAAATCATCGATTGCATCTCAAATTTTGCCAAATTTTATTTTGACTCTGCCTGAGCAAAAATATAAGGGTAAAATAAGTTTACCATATTCCAGGAATGTATTCAAATGTCCACTCATCCAGATTTTCTAATTCCCCAGATCTAGTAGCACATATGGCATTCTATGATGCCATGTTTAAAATTGATAAGGTCTTCAGTACGAGCCATTGGCTGCCCATGTTTGTCTGTAGATATTTCATAGCTATGTGTTGGAATGTATGTACCTGTTAGCAATGGTTAGCAATAATTAATAGGGGTGTCCACATACTTTTGACATTATGTTTTACATATACAAAATATATAAATAGGGGGCGCCCTTGGATAACCAGTATATAATATATCAATATATAAAATATCACACCAAATTGTTTATGAATGTAGTTCTCATGGATAGTATAATAAATTAAATACAAATCGGATACCAGAACATATGTTGTTATAGTATAGTGTATAGCTACACCGTAAGAGCAAAGTCCCAAATTATGATATTAAAGGGCGTATGGGTACTTCTCAAGCGCAGTAAGTAGTTGTAGGTCCAGGCAGCTATCTGTGATGGCTCAGGTCACGATCCAGGTTCAGCAATCTGTGAATGACATAGGAGAACAGAAGCGCCACATGGCCTAGTATTGTCTGACTATATGGCAAATTATAATGTGATATATTACACTCACATTTAATGAAGCACCTTTGTAGTGTAAATGGAGCAAGCTGGGATCAAACAGTCACCCAGCAGACTGGCCTCTGGCTAAGATTCAGTAGTCTCTAAATGAGGTTAAAGCAAAATGATGCCAATATGGCCTAGTATTGTTTGGCTCAATGATTAATAATGACAATACAAGTGAAATTGCACTCACGTGTAATATAGCACCCCTCTTGGTGCAAGTGTGGCAGGCTGGGATAATAACAGTCATTCAGTAGACTGGCCTCCGGTCTATCAGGATCAACTCCAAGAAACTCCAAGGTTCAGGTGGAAAATTCCCAAATAACAACATCAGAGGATTCCAATATAATGTTATAAAATAAGGTATGGAAGCAAGTGGTAACTAAAAAAGCTTACTTTAATAAAAATATAAAAACATAAAATGCGTTTCTCAACCCAAAAGGTTGTTTCATCAGGCATAACAATTTTTAACAAACACTTGCTATATAAACCATACAGTGTATCAAACCTAATAAGCCATACCTGGTGTGGGAGTACATCGATTAAACATGTCATGGTAACAAGAGTAAACATTTCAGAAATAGTCTAAGTGGATTGACTATAAATTAACCAATAGAGAAAAGTCATACCATTTGTTCATACTTATATTTGATACATTTGTATTATAACACACTATTAATACAATGAAGAATGTTAATCTTGCTACATAACTATCCCTCACGGACCACCCTATAATACATAACAACTAAAATCGTAACCTATACAATGGAAAATTATGTATTCAAGCAACTAAGCGTTATATTTGCAACACATATCACCAGGATCAGAGGCCCCAAACACTCCATATCTATTTCACGAGCTGTACTAACAATTGTGATATCTAGGTCAAACTAAGGCTTCATAACGTACCTTATAATATATTGATCATGGCAATAATTCAGGCCAATAAATATATAAACACGCTACAGGGAAACTTATGCTGTAAGCGTCTCAATATACAATTAGTGTGTACAGAGCTAGGAAGGGGCATGTAATGGTAATGATTTGCTGACGCGTCATTATTGTAAGATATAAAACACGCCCATTGCAAAAATGTCACATTGACGATAACATCAAAATAGGCGACGGGGAGGTAATTGCGGGCTATAGTGTATGCCCATTTAAGAAACGTCAGGATGACGATAGTTGTGTGATAATATATGGAAAATGAGTGTGATAACGACCTGTCAAATATTGTAACAATAGTTACAATCTCGGTCATAAGATTCTACCATTGAAGTATAATACTAGCTTTAGTCAGCATCTATAAGGAGAATTTAACAGTTTCACAATACAAGCACTAATAGTAATCATGCCAGATAAATAAGCATTCCATCTTGTGAATCAGTGTAGTAATGTGTACATATTATGCGCAGAGATGCGTGATAATTTGGTCAAAATTATAAATATAAATGTGTACTATACAGTGGTGACAAGTGACACTATATAAATGTGGTAAGAGTTAAAGTGATTTGTATTAGTTTGGTTGACCTGTTTGTCTTATATTAAGCCAAATTGATAAGGGTGTATATATATATATATATATATATATATATATATATATATACACTATAGGCACTATAAGTGTGGAATACTTATAGATAAGAGTACAATAGATCAAGTACAGAAAGGGAAGGGGAAATGGTACAGGGGAGATAGGATTATGATGATGATAACAATAGTGAACTGAATAAAATAATACAGGACTCTAACACGTAATAATATTATCTAGATTAACTAGATTAGTGATATAAAAGATAAACAAATCCTTATTTAGCAGCACATGCAAACCATCATCACATGTGCCACCAAAAAGTAAGTATGAATATGTGAGTGAAATAAAACTGCAGTAAAAGTGAATAAAATGACTCAAATAAATCAGAGGTCGAATGCTGCTAGATCCACACATTCATTAAGGCCTTCAGGGGTCAGTGTGTGTAGCTTGTGAATCCAATATGTTTCCCTATGTCTAAGTTGTAACATGGGATTGTGTGTATTCCTTGAAACTTGTTCAATGAGAAATATGGACAATATTTTAGTACTTCCTTTATGGACATGAGTGCAGTGCCTTAATACACTATGTTTTGGGAATTTTTTTCACATTACGGACATGTTCACTCCAGCATTTTTTAATTTTACGGCACGTACGCCCTACATATTGGGCTCCACATACACACTGAATTAAATAAACAACATAAGTTGATTTGCATGTGAGACACTTTTTAATGGCAAATTGTTCTCTTGTAACATTAGACTGGAATGTCTGTGTACTATTTTTCACAACTTTACACATATTGCATCTAGTTTTATGACATTTGTTAATCCCACATTTGGGTACCAAATTACCCCAAAAATTCTTCTTAGTGACTACATTTGTGTTAATTGGTATTTTATCTCTATCTTGATAGGTGCCAATTTGTTTTTGCTGGTAGGGGCTCTCCTAAAAACTATTCTAGGCTTACTAGCGATCTGAATTTTCAGATAGGGATAAGAGTCATAGACATTTCTGCCCTCTGGGTGGAGGGGGCTGATGCGGTAAGGTCCCATGTTTTCCTGTCTCAAGAGAGGTGATTGTGTGGGTTTGACCATTTCTGCTCACTATCACCTTTGTCAGGTAGCCCCATCTGTAGCGGATGTTGTGTTGCCTGAGGGCTTGAGTAAAAGGGCCGAAGGATTTTCGTTTTTGCAGAGTATACTGAGATAGATCAGGGAAAACTGAAATTGATCAAAATTTATCTGGGAGCTGGGGTTTGTTAGCCAGTTCACGCAATACTCTCTCTTTATGTGTAAAATAGTGGATCCTGGCAAGGACATCCCTTGGCTTATCCGTGGATACATTTTTAGGTCTAGGGATCCTGTGGACTCTATCTATCACCAAATTTGAGCCATCAGCATCCTTGAGGAGGGTCTTACAGAGTTCAGAGGCATAACTTTCCAAATCAGCCAGGATAATATCCTCAGGGATTCCTCTAAATCTCAGGTTGTTGTGCCTAGATCTGTCTTCTAGATCTGATAGTTTTAGCTCCCTCCAAATCAGATATCTGAAGAGCCAAATTATGTGAGTAGGAGAGAAGGTTGTCTTGATCTACTGCCAAATCTTCTTGCTTTCTCTCAACGGTATCAACCCTCTCTCCTATGGCTGCAATATCTCTGCAGAGTTCCGCAGCCGATCCCTTTATGGCAATGGTTAAGGTGTCCTGCATCACATTGATGCACTGTGTATGGGTGTCCACTATGTTGGTAACCATGTCAGCAGACGTTTGTCCAGCTGTGTCCGATAGAGAGGTCATTGAATCCTCAGAGGGGGCTCGAGAAGTATTACTTCCTTCTCTAACTAGATCATTAGCTTGTGTGCTACTTGCTCTGAAATGATCCATTACCGATTTCTTGAGGACTGAAGTGGATTTGTCCCGTCTTTTATTAGGGTTGGGCATAGCAAACAACAAGTCAGATAAGTTATGGCTGCGGTGGCAGATAATTATCTTAGTAGCTCCAGCTTATGAGATGAATACCTTTAGAGCCTATAGAACATGAGTGCCCCCCAGAGTGCCCATAGACCTTTATGTTTTATTCCATCATCCCTGGTCTAAGATCTTGCTGTAGAATAAAGAGCATGTGGTGGAGGGGTTAGCCAGGGTAGTCGGGCCAGTCTCTCTCCTGGGGAAGTGTTCTTTCTAAGCAATTTAGGGTAAAAGGAAAGAGGGTATGACCCGTGGGCAAAAGGGCCAACGGGAAAGGAGGGAGAGAGACCTGGGATCCTAATCTGTAGACCCCCTCTTGTGTACCAATATACAGCTGGAGATGCAGTAGATTCAGAGCTGTGTAACTTAGTATGCTGCTTTAATCTCTAACTCAGGGAGATCCTGTGATGTTTAGCTCCCCCACTTCAGAACATTTGTAGGGGGCTAATAGTTGGTGTACAGAGCAATGAGGAATTTGTAGTAGTAGACTGTAAGGCTAGCTAAAGCCCAGAAAATTGATGGGCTGTGTAAATGCAGGGTTAACTCAGCATAAGTTGTATATAGGGAGCCAATACCCTGACTTCAACACAGCTTGTTTCCCTCCTATGTTTTCCTGTGAAAGATATGGCCTCCTCTCCTGTTCTCTTGAATATATAATTTCACTGACCCTAACTTCCACCTCAACTTGGGTTTAGAGTAAATCCTCTGTGGGCCCCCCTGCTTTGGTTAAGTATAGTGAGTAGCCCACACGGGCATCCACGTGGGAATCACTTAGGGGCCGTGTTCAACAAAAAGTCGGGACTTTGTCTAGATTAGGGAGCAACACTGTACCGTAACAGTCATCAGGCACCTGTATGTTTGTCTCTGGTAACAGCAGGGAGAAGGCTCTTAACAGCCCGGCTGGTGAGTGATCATGCGATCAATTTTTAGGCCCAAGATTGCGGCCGTCAACTCTGCTCAGCCGAGCGTGAATGTCCCCAAGCTCAGCTGAAAAGATCCGGTAGACCAAGATGCCTGGGGATATCCCTTGTCTGCCGTCCTCCGCCGAAGACCTACACCCAGGGGGACCACAGCGATATTTGTTGCTCCGATGTCCACAACAGTGCTGGTCCCAAGATGGCGGACTCTCACCACGCAGTGTAGAGCAAGGTAATGATAACTTTGAAGAACCGCCTCTTGATCCAAGGTAAGTGTGAGCCCAGGCAGTCTAGAGCTATGCAGAGATGCTTGGGAGACAAGGGACTGCTTTGCGTTAGATTTTCATTGCAGTCCTTTTAGTAATCTGCACCTCCTCAAGTCAGCCTCTGGGTCAAAGCTGTACTCAGCACCAGTAGCAGATCAGGTGCAATCTTCTTAGCCCTTCTAAATAAAGTACTTCAGTTAATGTCCTCTCTACCTCCGGAGCGGAGCCCCGACCCTCCGGAGTAGTAGATATTACCGGGTATGAGAGTTTGTGTGGGATCCTATGAGGCAGGCTCAAACAATTAAAGGTCTTTAAATCTGCTGTGAAGCCTCAAAATTTAAGCTGTAACATCACCCAGAATAGACAGGCTTCTGAATAGATAATTCTCAGCAATTAGAAATTATAATAAGGTAATTAATATTAGTTTACTGGAAGATTATGTTCAGAGCTCACTACAGACACGTCTGCTCAGCACAGCAGTCGGCTCCGCACCCCGTACTTCAGGGTTTTTAATCGTGGATGTCACTTTTTTGTTTCTAGATTAGGCCTTAATAAAATATTTTGTCCTATCGTCATTTAAAGCCCCAAGGTACCCTTTTTGTATTAAGTCTAGAGGATATCCTTTTTCCGGGAATCTATCTTTAAGGATAACTGCTTGTGTTTCATATTTTTTCCTTTGTGCTACAATTTCTCCTTATGCGCCTGAATTGTCCATATGGGTTATTGCTCTTCCAACTCAGATAGTGATTACTATTAAAGTCCAGAAAACTATTGCAGTCAACTTTTTTGAAAAAAGTTTCAGGCACTATATGTCCATAAGGAGAGAAAGATAGTGTCAAATCAAGAAAATCAATTATATTGGGTTCAATATTGCTCGTGTTCTCCAGACCATATTCATTATTATTCAGGGATTCTGTGAACCTGGATCCTTCAACATGAGACCCTTTAAATATAAATAGCAAGTCATCAATGTAGCAGCGATAGAACACCAGCCTTGCCCCCAGAGATGATCCGTATACACATGTGTCCTCAAAATGTCCCATGTACAAATTTGCGAAACTGGGGGCAAATCTGGTGCCCATGGCCATACCCTTTATCTGTAAATAATAACAACTCTGATATTTAAAGTAGTTATGATATAAAATGAAACAAATATGTTCACCAATATAGTTCTGTTGTTTAACAGGCATATATATGTCTGTTCTCAAATAGGACTGGATTGCTAAAAGACCTTTGTCATGAGGGATATTAGAGTATAGAGAACTCACATCACTAGTGATCCACCACAGAGCATCACTAGTTTTTGTGATTTCTAAATTAGTTAATTTAGTCAATAGATCTGATGAGTCTCTAAGAAAGAATGGTAGAGCTATAACATGTTTTTGCAAAAAGGAATTGATATACGCCGGTAAATTGTCCATAAGACTTCCAATGCCAGCTATTATAGGACGTCCTGGGGGATTCAGAGCATTTTTGTGTACTTTCCGTAAATTATAATAAAAAGCTGTGTTTGGATTTTTGGGAAAGAGATAATCTCTTTGTTTTTTGGTAAGAATGCCTTCTTCAAGGCCATCCTGTAGCAAAGAGTATGTGAAAAAGTGACAGTGGGGTTGTGAGGTAGTCTCCTATAATAGCTGGCATCATTAGGAATATGGTCGGCCTTGGCTATATAGTCTACAGTATTTTGGAGAACTATACTGCCCCCTTTGTCCGCTTGGCGGATTATTATATGTTTGTTTTCTTTCAGGGTGTTTATTGCATGTTGTTCACCTGAACTGATATTGTGTCTGTATTTCAGTTTTTTAGGAAGTTTTTCTAAATCTTTTAGGACCATTGATTGAAAAATACTGATGTGTGAATTCTTTATTCTAGGAGGGTTAAAGTTAGATTTAGGTTTAAAATCAGTGCGTTGGTAATTTTCAATCAATTGATCTAGAAGATTATCTGGTTCATGTATTAAGCAACCATCTTTCAAACTTTGGTCCATAGTGTCCAATATGATAGTAATATTATAAGTATTTTTTGTTTTTCTGCAAAAAAAATTTGTAATGATAATTTTCTCATGAAGTTATTAACATCTACAAAAAGTTGAAACATGTTAGGTGTGTTTGATGGACTTAAGGACAGGCCCTTACCTAGCAATTTGATTTCATTAAAATTAAGTACATACTCAGATAAAAAAATCCTTTTTGATAGCTTTGAAGTTTCTCTTTTTTGGCGGTTGAGAATTTTCCTCTACTGCCACGTTTGCGTAATTTCCTTTTTGTCATGGCGGTCGAGGAGTCATTGACCACTGTTCCAGTTGGTGAGCTAAGCCCACCTCTAAAAAAAGGAGTGGTACATTGTTAACTATCAAATGATGTAGTAGGGTTAGACATAAGTTTGGAACCCTCCGGACTATCAGACCCTAAGGGTAGGAATTTATTGTGAGTGGTCACAGGCCTAGATAGTGGAAAATTGTGAGTAGTGTTATGTGACTGTCTCATAGAGTTAAAGGATTCATGATGTTCATGTGTCACCGGTCCCCTCCAATTCCTATAACGGTTATCACAAGAATGCCCATAATGGTAGTTGACATTGTCATGGTAACCATCATAGGAAGAGTTAGTGTTATTGTATTGTCTATTCCCAGTATAATTCATCCTGGGAAAAGATTCAAATGTTTTTCGATCATCATGAGGTGGTGTTGGTCTATTAAGTGTGTAGTTGTTCCCTTTGTAAAATACATTTGTATATTAATAATGATGGTTGGGGGGTAGTGGTTTAAACTTCTATTATTACCATTACCATAAGTGTTAGGTTTAAAATGTTTGTTTTATGCACCCAAAGATTTTTCATCAGTGAGAAAATTAGAATTAACATATCTATTATTTGTGTGATTAAATTTGTATACTTCACCTTTCAAATAGTCTTCTTCATCTCTAGCAAATGTTTTATTTTTCTTTCTAATAATCTAATTTTGGTATTCATCAGCTTTATCATATACTGTTTTCCTCTGTGTTTCAAAATCAGTGTGATTGATGAATTTTTCCAAATCTTTGAGTTTTATCAATTTCTATACCTGTGTCATTGTATAGTTTTTGGCGATGTTTAATTAAAATATCTAGAAAAGTGTTAGAACAGACAGAAAGGGCATCTTCCCATTCCTTGAGTACTTCAGTATTATTTTTAAACAAGCAGTTTTTCAAAACTCTAGGGCCTCTGGGAATTTGTTTTTTAAATTTATATTTTTTCAAAGTCTCTGCATCCCACCAGTGTCTGTGCTCTATTTTTAAATGGTTCTCTAATCTATTATAGAGGGTGGGCTTAGACAAATCAATAGAACTCTCACTAGAGTTTGGTTCTATTATATCCATATCAATGTTATTCTTGCATCTATTGGATCTTTCTATAAAAGATAACATCTTACAAAAGGTCGACAACCCCTAGTGAACCAAAGATATAGTGTAAACACTAGGAAATTACACTATAGCAAGACAAATACAAAATATATAAATAGGGGACACCCTTGGATAGTATCTAACCAGTATATAATATAACAATATATAAAATATCAAACCAAATTGTTTATGAATGTAGTTCTCATAGGATAGTCTAATAACTTAAATACAAATCTGATAAAAGAACATATGTTGTTATAGTATAGTGTTTAGTTACACCGTAAGAGCAAAGTCCCAAATGATGATATTAAAGGGTGTGTGGGTACTTCTCAAGTGCAGTAAGTAGTTGTATGTCCAGACAGCTATCTGTGATGGATCAGGTCACAATCCAGGTTCAGCAATCTGTGAATGACATGGGAGAACAGTAGCCCCACATGGCCTAGTATTGTCTGACTATATGGCAAATTATAATGTGATATATTACACTCACATTTAATGAAGCACCTTTGTAGTGCAAATAAAGCAAGCTGGGATCAAACAGTCACCCAGCAGACTGGCCTCTGGCGAATATTTTTCATATGTATCTTTATACAGATCACGCTTATTTATGATGTGAAGGAGGATTTGGGATAGCGCTAAACAGCTAAGAGATATGGGACTATGATGTATCTATATAAGCATATGCGTTTAAATAAAAAGAATATGTTGATGATGTTATAAGTTCAAAATGGGTGTATACTAGTGCATTAATCAATTATGTATTATACAGTAATTATTTCTGGATGTAAAGGGTTAAATAACCTTTATAAAGGTCTCAATGCACAATATAGGTTTTATCTCTAGGGCACAATGACCCAGTAAGAGGGCGTTGTATTTTACCTCGTAGCAGATAACAACTTCAAAATATCTATCAGATAATAATTTATAGTAGTAAAAAAGGTATTTAATATAAATTATTCACAGCTTTGCATAAATCTAACATAAAATAGTCTAGAATAAACTAAGAAGATTAAAATCAATTCATTACATTAAAATCTAATCTTAATTTGATGCCGGCATCTAAAGAAATAAGCAATATAACTTGATATGTAATGTTGATCAACCATACATATTGACAAATTGTAACAAACTACACATGATACATTTGTGTTTATAACTGTAGCGGTAATCACCAGTCCCAGATTTTGTTAAGGGTTCCACTATATATCCTTAGATGTGTTAAGTTTGACTAACGTCAAAATGTTTTTTCGTACAACCTTATTCAAGTGTCCGCTTCCAGGATCCGTTTTCCAATTATTGAAACAAGTCAGTCTGTGATTTTACAGAAACAGCAACTGTTTCAGAGTATCCGTCCTGTCTGGATGTAGTTCCAGTTTACAATGTCGGTAGTGATCCGAAGCGTAGCACCAGTGTACTATGATATCAAACAGCTTTTACCGTTCAGGAATGGATCAAGATAGTCAGTGACAGGGATTGAATTATATTACCAGATCATGGGACAGGGATTATACATTTGGAGTCTATTCCTACTTTAGGATATAGCTCGATGTACCTGCCCTACCGATATGTAAAATCAATCTCACCAGCTGGAGGTTATAAGAGTGTGGGTGTTCAAAGCAAGCTAATAGGTAGAGATTAGCTTGCTTTGAACACCCACACTCTCATAACCTCCAGCTGGTGAGATTGATTTTACATATCTTTAGGGCAGGTACATCGAGCTATATCCTAAAGTAGGAATAGACTCCATATCTATAATCCCTGTCCCATGATCCGGTAATATAATTCAATCACTGTCACTGACTATCTTGATCCATTCTGGAACAGTAAAAGCTGTTTGATATCGTAGTACACTTGTGCTACTCTTCGGATCACTACCGACATTGTAAACCGGAACTACATCCAGACAGGACGGATACTCTGAAACAGTTGCTGTTTCTGTAAAATCACAGACTGACTTGTTTCAATAATTGGAAAACGGATCCTGGAAGCGGACACTTGAATAAGGTTTTACGAAAAAACATTTTGACGTTAGTCAAACCTAACACATCTAAGGATATATAGTTTAACCCTTTACAAAATCTGGGACTGGTGATTACCGCTACAGTTATAAACACAAATGTATCATGTGTAGTCTGTTACAATTTGTCAATATGTATGGTTGATCAACATTACATATCAAGTTATATTACTTATTTCTTTAGATCCCGGCATCAAATTAAGATTAGATTTTAATGTAATGAATTGATTTTAATCTTCTTAGTTTATTCTAGACTATTTTATATGAGACTATTTTATGTTAGATTTATGCAAAGCTGTGAATAATTTATATTAAATACATTTTTTACTACTATAAGTTATTATCTGATAGATATTTTGAAGTTGTTATCTGCTACGAGGTAAAATACAACACCCTCTTACTGGGTCATAGTGCCCTAGAGATAAAACCTATATTGTTCATTGAGACCTTTATAAAGGTTATTTAACCCTTTACATCCAGAAATAATTACTGTATAATACATAATTGATTAATACACTAGTATACACCCATTTTGAACTTATAACATCATCGACATATTCTTTTTATTTAAACGCATATGCTTATATAGATACATCATAGTCCCATATCTCTTAGCTGTTCAGCGCTATCCCAAATCCTCCTTCTCATTTTTAAATTTTAGTTGTTTTTTTGAGGTTACAGCACCTATTCTGGGATTAGCAAAAGAGATTGAGTGTAGCATTTTAGAATAAACCTTTAATTTTTCTCTCTTGTTTATGAATAGCCCTTGCCAAGGGTTCTTTTTTTTTTCCTGATCATATATAACTGCAGGCAACTTCTAGAAAAGATCACTTATGTGATTTATAAACAGCAATGGCTACATACAGGGCATTTGTTTTGTCCTCCACATAAGTAGCTGAGTGTCTAAAAGAATGCCTGTGGCTTGAAACAGTGAAAAAAATATCATCATTGACTGTGATAAACATTATAATTAGATATTACAGGCAAAAAAACAGGCTCCTAAAACATATTTTAGTCTAAGGTCTTGAACCAGAGTCCCATAAAATAAGTAGCAAAAAAGTTTAGCACCTTGATTTTATGTATGAGGAAGTAAAAAAAAAAAAGTGTCTATGAGTGAGTCTAAAGGCTGGAGGCAGTGGCGTCACTAGGGGGGTGCAGGCCGCACCCGGGTGACATTCTCCAGGGGGTTACACCACCAGAATTTTTTATTTATTTATTTTATTGAAATTCAAAGAAATACAATGTAGAGATTTATAGAATTTTTTATTAGAGGCCAACATTTGGGAACATTAGTGGGACTAGGGAAGTTGTAGACACTTCATTTTTTTGTCCCTTGAGCCAGCGCTGCAATTTTCACAAATAGTTTTACTGGCTGCTTTTGCTTGTTTTTACTTTGCTCTTACCTTGCCCAATTTCAGTATGAATGTTGTGGGCGTGACGTGGGGCTTGTGAAAGTTGCGCTGCTAGCCTAAACCTGTCTGCCTATCTGTGCTCACTGCTCAGTGACGTGTGGAGCAGTGGAGTCACTCACTGCTGTGCTGTCTCTCTAAACGGGAACCAGGAAATCGTTAGGGGGATGCCTGGCACCTGATCGCATGACTGTCTGACACTGTCTCTAAAGTGTAGGAGCCACGTATGATGCCCACCAGACCGGTACGGTTACGGTTCACTAAGTGCACACTGAAAAGGTAGGAGGGGAGGGCGGGCAGGGGGTCTGGGGGTGGGCAGAGTGCAGAAGTGATTGGCCATAAGAAGCGGTAGGCACGCGGCCCGGGCTGTGCACTGACAGACTTGGAACAGAGTCAAAGAGCAGAATTTTCATAGTTTGCGCGCCTAAACCTTTTATTTAGTGATTTATTTTTAGAGTTCTCTGTTTATCTTTCATTTGATGTGCTGCTAAGCCAGGGAGCAGCTCTAGGCATGAGCTTTATAATTAATGCAGTGCAGTTTACATATTTTGTATGTGTGTGTGTCTGAGTGTTTTTGTTTGTGTCTGAGTGTTTTTGTGTGTGTGTGTGTGTCTTGGTGTTTTTGTGTGTGTGTGTGTGTGTCTTGGTGTTTTTGTGTGTGTGCCTGAGTGTTTTTGTGTGTGTGCCTGAGTGTTTTTGTGTGTGTGTCTGAGTGTTTGTGTGTGTGTGTGTGTGTGTCTGAGTGTTTTTGTGTGTGTGTCAGTGTTTTTGTGTGTGTGTCTGGGTATGTGTGTGTGTTTGTTTTTGTGTGTGTGTCTGAGTGTGTTTCCGAGTGTTTGTGTGTGCATCTGAGTGTGTTTTTAAGTGTGTTTGAGTGTTTGTATGTGTGTGTTTTTGTGTTTGTGTGTGTCTGCTTTCTGGGGGGAGGGGAGTGACACCATAACTTACCGCACCGGGTGACACCAACCCTAGTGACGCCACTGGCTGGAGGAATAAATATATAGTCTCTATGCATACCAAATACCATTAGTATAGACTGTAAGAGTAATAGACGATAATCCCAGAAAAATAAACATTAACATTAATGTGGTGCAGTTAATTGAGCCTAATCACCTTAATTAAATTACCCCAACCTATTGGAGAATTTGAAATGGGTTCTCACAGTCTACCTGTTAGTGGGATGGAAAATCATCCCACCCTGTCCTTCCAAATACTCCACCCCAGGCAACCCAAATGCACACATAGAAACAATCAACAGTTTTATGCTATCCCACTTTCAGGGTAGTGTCATGTGATGCTGGACATATGCAGGACACAGCAAAGATGGTACAACTCTATTTTATTGTAGATCATGGAAATATACATCTGGTAGCATTGATCTCACTAAGTAACTGCAACACAGACAAACTGACCTAAGCTCCGCCCCTAATCTAGTGACATCACTTCCCACTCTCATCACATATTCCCCCTTTTCAAAGGACAAAGCATACATTGTTTTCCATTTGAATATAACAAATAACAAGGTATTCAACAACAGTTTTGTATAGTATATAACAAATAACAAGTTACAGAAAATATAAACAACATGAATTGCATCCTGACTTGAACATCGGGGTAGACTACCCTAGTCCACAGTGACCATGGGATTATTCTGCCCATACTTCTGGTCACTGTTCTAACTAAAGTTAATCCCGATATCGGGCCGGAAGTTTCACCACTCTTCCGCTTGATGTAACTCTATATGAACTGTCCTCTGATACAGAATAAGGTGATTGAGAGTCTGCTGGAGGCAAAGACATATCCCCGCTATGATCTTGCTGAGGGGAAAGCATCCAGTTCCAAACTCTCAGGTACAGGCTGAAGATGTTTTCGATTACAGCATGTAACTGTCCCTCCATCAGTAAGGACTACATAAGACCTTGGTTCTGGAGAGTGTCCAATTACGGTAGCAGGTGTCTTCCATTTCATCTCAATAATCAATAATATTTATGCTGCTCTTTATAATGATTTTAGATAGACACACCTATGTATAAACTTACTGCTATGTCCCCCTCTCTATCATCTATCTATCATTCTCTCTCTCTCTCCTCTCTCCCCCTCTCTATCTCCCCCTCTCTCTCTCCCCCTCTCTCTCTCTCCCCCTCTCTCTCTCCCCCCCTCTCTCTCCCTTTATATGCAGAGTTCACACAAGTTTTGTATAGATATTAAAATAAGCTAAAACAGCAGATAAATCACACAATATAATGTAAACTATGAGAAATAATAAACATTATGAGTTTACTTACCAACTTACTTGTATTCAGAAATAAAAATAATTGAAATGTGTTAAGTAATATGACTTTATGTTCAAACTTTCATACACAAATAATAATTGCTCAAATGTAAATTGGGAAGCGACTATATAATATCCCTGCAGTGTTTTACATATGTTAATACAAAATTGATCTAAAATGCAAAGTAAAATATGCCTGTTTGTTCTCCCCCAGAGTGAATTGCATTATTTGTATGCCTTTCTCTTGGTTTGCTAAACCTTGCAATATAATTCTTTTTTATGGCATGTCAGTCATGCAGTGTATATCACTCTAATCCTTCTATACTTCAATAAAGATTTAAAGGATGGAAGAATATTGGGCCTGCTCAGCTACCATAGCTCACAATAAGAGCCTTTCTAAACCCATCCCCCAGCATCCTTCTACATCTATTGACACATAATGAATTTAGCAAAAGGCAGTCAGAGCTGGTTTCACTAGCTCATACATACATGGTAGGGAATATTATTTTACACTTGTTATACAGAAAAAAATTTCCACTGTGATTTTTCTAGCTACTTTGGTATAGAGGACAGTGTTTCAAACAATGGCTTAAATATTTTTATTAGGAAGGGTTTCACAGTCACAGTCTATTTTTTCTTGATATATCTTGCATTGAGCTAAAAGGATTGTTCTTGAAATCAAAAGATGATTCAATATTTTTTCTGGACGCTTATTTGTTTACATGAACTGAGAGTTGGTTTTGGTAAGTAAATATGTATATATAAATATTGTGCATTTCTCCTGTCTGTTATTCATGGAAATCTACATAAATGTTAATAGTTATGTCTGAGGCAAGTATTTTATATCAAGAATGTACCTGTATGAATTTGCTCATGCCATGGCTACTAAAAAACTTCTATGTAACACCGTAGTCATCTATAGTTTGGTTACCAGATATAGATTTGGACAGCAATGATTTTTACTAGTTATTATTAATAATTCCATATTTTTTTTGTTGATGCAGAAATATAAATAATCCACTTAAATAACTGTACCTGCTGTTTCATCTTAAAAATGCAAGAACATATTCAACTTATTATTTTTTAACTGCACATTTTTTTTTAAGATTTATTCTTTCCATGGCAAAATAAGATACAAAGTTTTCATCCTTTAATTTAAGATTGTTTTTTAATATTGCTATAGTATTTAATTGATTTGACAATACCATACCTTTTCTGTAAATAGTCATTTTCTGACCGTGTTTTTTTTTTCCACTTTACTAAAACGGTTCATTTAAAAAACTAAGGTAAAAAAAAAAAAAAAAAATCAGCATGTTTTCGTATACAACATCATATTCTGCCAGGGACCAAGATGTCAATAAGCTATTTATCATTGTAATGCCAGGAAATAAATTATGTTATTTATTTACATTGATGTTTCAATCCAATTACTTTGTATTGATCTTTGAGATGTCAAAGGATACTATGAAAAATAAAAATAAATAATTAAATCATTGTAAAAAACAAAACTTTTTATATTTAAAACTAATTTAGTTAACATTGAATTAATGAACACTGTTAACATTTTTTAATCTGATTGTTATGTACCTTCTTGTTTCTTATATTTACTGGTAAATTTAAAGTGTGGCTAATAAATAACTCAAAGTGAATATAGAGTTATTTGTACCTAACCTAAATTGCTTTGGACACCCTCTAGAGATACATGTGCCATCCTCAATGAAATCTTTAATATGAATGCGGAATCCATTTAATTAATGGAGCCCTAAGCTAACTAATATATATATATATATATATATATATATATATATATATATATATATATATATATATATATATATATATATATATATATATTTATATGTGTGTGTGTATATATATATATATATATATATATATATATATATATATATATATATATATATATATATTAAACCTGCACTTCTTTTGGATGTGGAGTGAAAATGATCAATGACGTTAGAAACTTCTTTTATGGCATCTATTATAAGCCTTTAGGTATATTATGAACAGCTTTTAGTCTTTTCAATAATGAAGCCTATAGAGACCACCTGATCACAACAATTAGTTAACTTAGGTATGTATTATTCAAAAGAGCATGGGAGTGAAAATGAATAAATAGTAGTGAATCCCCTGACTTCCCTTACCAATCTTCAACTTGGATATTGAATTAGAAATTATAAAGGATACAATAATTGTTTCCATTTATGATTATTTGTAAATTAATTTAATTTAAAGGGATAGTAAACACCAAAAATGTTATTTTTTGAAAAGAAGGATAGTCCCTTCATTTTACAATAGCTACATCATATACCATAGTATGAACACATTTATGTTATTATTTCTTTGAATAGGCAGAAACTCCCAAAAAAATGTTTAGGAGTCTCGTGTGTCTATTTATTTCTTATTTTATTGCTGTTTATTCAAAGTTAAATAGTGTGAGATATTGTTTTGATCTAGTCTGAACAGTTTGTTGTTATAAATATTTTGACCCATGCTGTAAGGGTCATACACCCCTTACATGGCTGTCTTGGTTTCACTATTTTAATTTCTAACTCACTTTTGTACACATGATTTTACTCCCAGGAGTCTATTAGCTTTGACTAAGTTTAATGTGTACCTACATTAGGAAGCAGGCATGAGGCTCCATTTATTAAGCAGCGGATGCTGCTTCGGAGCCTTAAAAAGGAGCGATCATAAGTCCGCTGCTCCTTAACTTGTCCACCACCTTTTAGGTAGCGGATTGAAATCATCCCGATCCGATCAGGATGATTGACAGCCCTTGCTAGCGGCTGATTGTCCGTCAGTGAGTAGGGGTGGTATTGCACAAGAATGTCACCAGCAATGCTTGTGCAATGTTAAATGCCAACAGCATATGCTGTCTGCATTTAGCGAGGTCGAGCGGACACAGCTACAGCGAATAATGTCCACTCGACGTCTTAAAAATCATGTCCGCTCGACTTTTAATAAATCTACCCCATGGTGTGTTTTGGTAGTATTCCAGCAATCTGTGGGTCTGATTTTCTACAGTGAATTTTTGAGAAAAATTTGGTCAAAGTAAAGATAATTTTTAGTGTTTTTGTTAACACTCGATTTAAACAGAGATAAAGACACAGACTTTTTTTTTCATTTACCTATGAAACCTATATATATATATATATATATATATATATATATATATATATATATATATATATATATATATAATATTTACAGTATCCCACAAAAGTGAGTACACCCCTCACATTTTTGTAAAGATTTTATTATATCTTTTCATGTGACAACACTGAAGAAATTACACTTTGCTACAATGTAAAGAAGTGAGTGTACAGTCTGTATAACAGTGTAAATTTGCTGTCCCCTCAAAATAACTCAACACACAGCCATTAATGTCTAAACCGTTGGCAACAAAAGTGAGTACACCCCTAAGTGGAATTGTCCAAATTTGTCCCAAAGTGCCAATATTTTGTGTGGCCACCATTATTTTCCAGCACTGCCTTAACCCTCTTGGGCATGGAGTTCACCAGAGCTTCACAGGTTGCTACTGGAGTCCTCTTCCACTCCTCCATAACAACATCACAGAGCTGGTGGATGTTAGAGACTGTTTTATCTTAGTTTATATAAGGAGATCAAGCACAGGTCTTCATAACTGTAAACTTTATTGTGCTTGCTACATACACACACACACACACAATGCAAGAGACAATTCCTGACTATACCATTGTGCACATAACAACAGGTTGAACTAACTGATAATCTCAATATCACACATTTCCCTTTTTCTTTTCTTTTTAAACAACAGAAAACTTAAAGTACATTTTGTGTAACTGTAGTCTATTTGAAAAAAAAAAAACTTCAGTCCCTTTTAACATTGTTCAATGAGGCAATTAGGTTTTTTGATATATCGACCTGACCTTGTTTGCATTGCATCACTGGCAGGCAAGTCAGTCGAGCTTTGCAAAATTTCTCTGGCATCTTCATTCCCAAGCTGCAATGGAGTGTTCAATGTATCCTCACAGGTTTCCTTCACTGTCGAATTGTTGTGAGCTGATGGAATAGCCATCAAATGTCCTACGTAAACATTGCCCATCATTGGTTTGAACTACATACGATCTTAGAGAATATTGCTAGATAACTGTCCCTTCAGTATTCCAGCTGTTTGAACCTTGTACTAGCACAGGAGTTTGTACCTGAAGATTCTTCAAAGGCTTTGCAGTTCGGTCATAGTATTCATTCCTTTTCTTCTCTGAGTTTCAATTTGGTTTCTATTACATGTTTTTGTGGGAACCTTTTCCAAGGTTTCACAACTGGTACTCATGTGACCATCTGTCTGCCAAACAATAATTCTGCCGGTGACTTCCCACATTTTAAAGGAGTAGCTCTATAGCTAAGAAGAGTCAGACATGGATCCTCGTCTGCTTCTGTTGCTTTACAATGTATGTTTTTTCACTATGTTTACTCCAACTTCTGCTAATCCATTTGCTTGTGGATATCCCGGGCTGGATGTTCGATGTTCAAATTCATAGGTACTGGCAAAAACCCTAAACTCTCTACAATTGAATTGAGGACAATTGTCTGATATTATTACTCTTGGAATGCCATGTCTCACCAAAATTGCTTTACTTTTTTTGATCACTGTACTTGCTGACTCATCTTCCATTAATGCTATCTCTCCTAAGATATAATGCTGATTTTAGAAAACAAACAAGTCCATTCCTAACTTTTCTCAGGGTGCCAATGGGAAGTCTGTATCCAGTATAGGCTCTTTAGGTAACTGAGGTCTGAATTTTTGGCAAGTCCGGCATTGAGTGATCATTGTATCAATGTTTTCATTCATGTTTGTGCAGTACAAAATGTCTCTAGCTCGTCTTTTTGTCTTTTCAGTATTTGACCTTGCAAACTCACTGGTACAGTAATATTTTGTCCTTTCAAAAGTACCACATAAATGTATGGTCTATACTGTGATGGCATTAGTGTCTTAGATTTGCCACTAGAAACTGCTTTTTTCACTTGACTTGAAAGAGCATCTGTTTCTGTAGCCTGTTCTATTGATGCCCACATTGCATGACTAAATGGGGCTGTCTTCAAAATCAGATTGACGTGAACAGTCACCTCTTTCTGCAACTGTAAGTCCTCATTGTTATATGGTAAGTAAGCTTGTGACAGAGCATCCACTACCACCAACTATTTGCCAGGTATAAAATCCAAGGTGAAGTCATACCTTTGAAGTCTCAGCAAAAAATGTTGAATTCTTGGAGGTGCATCTATCAAGCCCTTTTGGTAGATGTGAATCAAAGGTTTGTGATCAGTTTCTGCTGAAAATACTCTCCCATACAAATAAACATGACATTTTTCACATCCGTAAACTAGTCCCAGTGTTTCCTTTTCAATTTGAGTATATGATGTTTCTGTATCTGTCAATGCTCTAAATGCATAAGCCACAGGCATCCATCCCGAGCCTTGATTTTGAAATAGAACTGCTCCCAATCCATTCTGTAAATCATCAGTTGACAACTTTGTTTTTGCTGTTTGATCAAAGAATTGCAGAGTTTGTGCAGTAGTAAGCATTTCCTTAGAAAACTTCCATTCTTTCTGGTGATTCTCTGACCATTCCCAGGTATAGTTTTTTCGGAGTAGTTGTCACATTAGTACAGCTTTGTCTGGTAAATTAGGTATAAACTTGCCAAGGTAATTCACCATTCCTAGTAAGCGTTGTATATCTTGCTTATTTTCTAACTGTGGCATTTCTGTAATTGCCTTAATCTTTTTCATGTCTGGTTAAACACCACCTCCAGTGAGTTGTTCTCCCAAATATTGAATTAAAGTTTTTCTGAATTGACACTTTGGGGCGGCATTATCGTTGTGCGAGCAGACATGATCCGATATTGCGGATCATGCCCGCTGCACATCGATAAATGCCAACAGCATAATTTGTCAACATTTATCATTGCACCAGCAGATCTAGTGAACTGCTGGTGCAATGCCACCCCCTGCAGATTTGTGACCAACCGGCCGCTAGTAGGGGGTGTCATTCAACCCGATCGTATTCAATCGGGTTTATTTCTGGCGATGTCTGTCCGCCGCCGCATCAGAGCATGGGGACAGGTCATCAAGCAGCGGTCTTTAGTGTTTCCGGCGAGCCTAAAGACTTGCCAGAAACACAAGGCATTAAGCTCCATACGGAGCTTGATAAATATGCCCCTTTGTCTTATTGAACTTCAAATTATTCTCCTTAGCAACATCTAAGACCATCTTTAGTCTTTCATCATATTCTTGCTTGGTTTTACCCTAGATCAGACTATCATCAATGAATACGGTTGTGTCTGGTATTCGTTCAAGAAGTTGCTGCATGGTACTATGAAACACTTCTGGTGCTGAACACAAGCCGAAGGTCAGTTATTTGTAACAGTACCTCCCATAAGGAGTATTGAAAGTGCAGAGTTTCATGCTTTCCTCCTCCAGTGGAGTTTGCCAAAATCCTGATGATGCATCTAGTTTACTGAATACAGTTGCTACACTTAGCTCCACAAGCAATTCTGGTTTTGTTGGTAAGTGGAAGTGTTCTCTTAAGTAGACTTGTGTATGGCCGAAAAATTCAGTTCGGTTCGGATCGATTCGGATGTTTTCGAATTTCAGTTCGGATCGATTCGAATTCGGGAAAAATTTGAAGGAATTAGTTTTGGATTTGTTTCGGATTCATTCGGATTCGAATAAATTCGGCTGGGTTCGGTTCGATTTGGAAATTTTGAATTTTGGTATGTGTTAGGTAGGATATGTACTGTATATTAGGTGTAACCCATAGCAGAGTGATATAACCTAATATACTGTACAATACTAGTGTAATCCATGGCCATCCAAATGTAATGAATAAATCCGAACTAATTCGGATTTATTCAGTAGATTCGGTATTACTGTAATTCGGAAATTTGAATCGATCCAAATCTCCGAATGTATTCAGTTCCTTGGTATCAATACAGATTCTGAGACCCCCATTCGGTTTTTTCACCAACACCATAGAATTAACCCATTCAGTAGGTTTCTTGATTTTCTTTATAATACCTTTTTCCTCCATCCTGGCAAGTTCCCATTAAAGATGATCCTTTAGAGCAATTGGAACATTTTGCATGGCATGCACTACTGGACGAGAACCTTCTTTTAGTTGTATTTTGTGTTGCATTGGAAGACATCCTATTCCTTCAAATACTTCAGCATAGTCTGTTAATAAATGTTCTATGCTCTCTTCTTTATTAGTTCCATCAATGGCATTTACCCTTTTAAACAGTCCTAAAGTTTCACACATTTGAAGACCCAGTAGAGCTGGTTTGTTTTCTGGAACTATCAGAATGTTCATTTTATGCGTTTGATTTCCATATTCCAGGAACACACTGCACTTGCCAAGCACTGGGATAAAATCCCCATTATATGTCCTTAGTTTAACTGATCTTTTCAGAAGTTCTGGTTTGTTCTTCAGTTGGTGATACTTGCTCTCAGGCATCAAATTTGCTTGTGTACCTGTATCTACTTTGTAAGCAATATTAGTGCCATTTGTAATAGCTTCAATGACCCACTCCTTATCTGTAGCTTTGGTTAAGTCAAGTATTCCGATAAATAATTCTTCTGATTCCTCACTTTCTGACTGGTAAACAATGTGAACCGTTTTTTTTAGCTTTACACATCTTTTCAAAGTGATTCCTTTTTCCACATTTTCTGCAGATTTGCCCATAAGCCTAACATTGTCTTATACCATGCTGCTTTCCACATTTGGTACATAGCCAGGCTGATACATGCTGTGAATTTGCTGTTTGTGTGATAAAACATGTTCCTTTCATTTTATTTTCATAATGTGGATTTACTTTGTCTTTCCCCACTGTAACTGTCATTACTGGTGCTGCCGCTGTACTGTAACAGAGTGTGCGCAATTGTTCTTGTGCTGCCTCTGAACTTTGACAAATGTCTACTGCCTTTTCCAGTGTTAAATATTTCTCTCTGAGCAAGCATTTTTTAGCCCTTATATTTCTGCAGCCCATGACTAGCTGATCTCTGATTAATGAGTTACACATTGCTCCATAATTACATTATCTACTCTTCAGTTTTAAGTCAGTTACATACTCATCAATAGTCTCTGTTTCATTCTGCATTCTACATCTGAAAAGGTACCTTTCATATGTTTTATTGCATCTAGGTACACAGTACTGTTCAAATTTGTCTAGAACAACCTGATAAACATCCCTTTCTTCATCTGTAAATGTGAAGATGTTGTATTCATCTATTGCTGCTGATCCTGCTACAGTCAGAAAAAGTGCAATCTTTTGTTCATCATCTTGCTCCTGAGCTCCATTAGCTCTAACATATAGCTGGAATCTTTGCTTAAACCTCTGCCATGCATCTTCCATATTACCAGTCATTTTCAATTCTGCTGGAGGATTTAACTTTTCCATCTTAATGTTTCTGACTCTAGATTTATTTTGTTAGGAATTATGCAGTATTAATATAAAAGTCTGTAGTGCTGTTGGAATCACAGTCAATTGTACATGTTATGATGCACTTAGCTGTAGTCACTCTGCCAGAGCCTTGACTCTCACTCTTTCAATTTGCTGCAAATATTTCTTATGGATTCCTCAGAGTCCTTGCTTCTCAGTTCAGATGGAAGCAGGGAACTCCTTATTCTGCCACCATGTTTTATCTTAGTTTATATAAGGAGATCAAGCACAGGTCTTTATAACTGTAAACTTTATTGAGCTTGCTACACACACACACATACACAATGCAAGAGGCACTTCCTGATTATACAATTGTGCACATAACAGGTTGATATGGCTCATACCAACTGATAATCTCAATATCACACAGAGACCTTGCGCTCCCCCACCTTCCATTTCAGGATGCTCCAGAGAAGCTCAATAGGGTTTAGGTCTGGAGACATGTTTGGCCAGTCCATCACCTTTACCCTCAGCTTCTTTAGATGGTTGTCTTGCAGGTGTGTCTGGTGTCGTTATCATGTTGGAATACTGCCCTGCGGCCCAGTCTCTGAAGGGAGGGGATCATGCCCTTCTTCAGTATGTCACAGTACATGTTGGCATTCATGGTTCCATCAATGAACTGTAGCTCCCCAGTGCCAACAGCACTCATGTAGGCCCAGACAATGACACTCCCACCAACATGCTTGACTGTAGGCAATACACAATTGTCTTTGAGTTTATCTTGGTCTCATCAGACCACAGGACATGGTTCCCGTAATCCATGTTCTTAGTCTGCTTGTCTTTAGCAAACTGTTTGCAGGCTTTCTTGTGCATCATCTTTAGAAGAGGCTTCCTTCTGGGAAGACAGCCATGCAGACTAATTTGATGCAGTGTGCTGCATATTGTCTAAACACTGACAGGCCTAACCCCCATCCCTTCAACCTCTGCAGCAATGCTGGCAGCACTTTTCCCAAAGACAACCTCTGGATATGACGCTGAGCACATGCACTGAGGCCTGTTCTGAGTGGAACCTGTCCTGTGAAACCGCTGTATGGACTTGCCCACCATGCTGCAGCTCAGTTTCAGGGTCTTGGCAATCTTCTTATAGCCTAGGCCATCTTTATGTAGAGCAACAATTCTTTTTTTCAGATTCTCAGAGAGATCTTTGCTATGAGATGCCATGTTAAACTTCCATTGACCAGTATGAGAGAGTGTGAGAGCGATAACACCAAATTTAACACACCTGGTCCTCATTCACACCTGAGACCTTGTAACACTAACGAGTCACATGACACTGGGGAGGAAAAATTGCTAATTGGGCCCAATTTAGACATTTCCACTTAGGAGTGTACTCACTTTTGTTGCCAACGGTTTAGACATTAATGGCTGTGTGTTGAGTTATTTTAAGGGGACAGCAAATTTACACTGTTATGCAGGCGGTAAACTACTTTACATTGTAGCAAAGTGTCATTTCTTCAGCGTTGTCACATGAAAAGATATAATAAAATATTTAAAAAAATGTGAGGGGTGGACTCACTTTTGTGGGATACTATATATGTATATATATATATATATATATATATATATATATATATATATATATATATATATATATACTGGCATAAAAAGAGCTTTCAATGGATAACAATATTAACTAGCAATGTATTCACAGACATTAAATTATTGTAAATTTACCTAAAACATTTAAAAAAATGTATATACAATATTATCACATGCCCCAAAAATCTGTAGCTTTCTAACTGTAGAAAAATGTGTTCATTGGCATTCTCAGATTCAGCTGAGACCACACATGTATATATTTTGCATTATTTTTGATAATTTTAAGGTTTTATCTGCAGCTATGTATACCATGTTCTAAAATGATGCTATGGGTTAACTCTCATTTGCTATAGCAGAACTTCCCAAATTCTTAAAATTTACATCCATAACTATGTGTATATATATATATATATATATATATATATATATATATATATATATATATATATATGTAGACAACCCAAGGTATTGATCTAGGCCCATTTTTGCATATTTCATAAAACCATTTGGTATTCAGATGTATGCAAAATATGATCATATAAATAAAATTATTAACTTTTTCACACAGAGATTATTTATATATAACTTGTGCAGTCGTAAGACACATTCTTCTCTAGTATCCCCTGTGTTCAGAATTAGCAATGGGTTTACCATTGCATTTGGTAATTAGAAGGCGCTAATTGCACTTGTGCACCACACTTCTGAAAGAGGATCTTTAGACAGCTTATGGCAAAGGGTGCAGGGCCCATTCAGAATGACATAGCTCAAATTCTCAAAATAAACCCCCAAAACTATATATATATATATATATATATATATATATATATATATATATATATATATATATATATATATATATATATATATATATATATATATATATATATATATATATACCGTATATATAGTAGACAAACCAAGGTATTAATCTAAGCACATTTTGGCATATTTCATGTGACTAATTTGCAGTCAGATGTGTACCAAATGCGAACATATATAAAAAAAAATTATACAATTTTTCACAATTTTTGGGTTCCTCACTGAAAATATTTACACATAACTTGTGCAGTCATAAGGCAAATGCTTGCAAAAGTTTGTCTAGGATCCCCTGTGTTCAGAATTATCAGACAGTTATCGGTTTACCATTGCATTTGTTAATCAGAAAGCCGCAAATTGCACCTACGCACCACACTTCTGAAAGAGGATTTTTAGACAAAGGGTGTAGGGCCCATTTGGAATGACATAACAGCTCAAATTCTCAAAATAACCCACCAAAACTTTATATATATATATATATATATATATATATATATATATATATAGTAGACAAGCCAAGGTATTAATCTAAGCACATTTTGGCATATTTCATGTGACTAATTTGCAGTCAGATGTGTACCAAATGCGAACATATATAAAAAAAAAAATATACAATTTTTCACAATTTTTGGGTTCCTCACTGAAATTATTTACACATAACTTGTGCAGTCATAAGACACATGCTTGTAAAAGCTTGTCTAGGATCCCCTGTGTTCAGAATTATCATAATAATAATTATTATTATTTTGGTAATCAGAAAGCCGCAAATTTCATCTGTGCACCACACTTCTGAAAAAGATTTTTAGTCAAAGGGTGCAGGGCCAATTTGGAATGACATAGCAGATCAAATTCTCATAATTGACCCCCAAATCTATGTATATATTTATAAAGTAGACAACACAAGGTATTGATGCAGGCCCATTTTACCATATTTAATGTAACCATTTGGCAGTCAGATGTGTGCCAAATTCAATCAGTGGGTTTCTCACTGACATTATTTATACATAATGTATGCCACCATATGCTAAATGGTTGTAAAAGCTTCTCTGGGATCCCAAATTTTTATAAATAGTAGACATGTATGGGCTTGTCATTGATTTAGGTAATTAAAAGGCCGGTAATAGCAGCTGTTAATCACAACTCTGAAAAGGGGATTTTTAGATATGTTCAGGCAAAGGGTTAATGGTTTATTTGCATAACTGCCCAAATAAACTTTATATATTTTAAGAATAGACAACCCAAGGTATTGATCTACACCTATTTTTGTATATTTTGTGCTAACATCTGGCAGCCATATAAATACCAAATGCAATAATTTAGAAGAGAAAAAAAAAAGATTATTTTCACAAATGTTGGGGTTCTCACTGACATTATTAACACAAAATATGGACAACAATAATTCAAATTATTTAAAAATCTTTTTCAGTGTCCCTTAGTTCAGAAATAGCAGACATATATAGGCTTGTTTTGGTAATTAGAAGGCTGCTAATTGCAGCTGTGAATCACAGTTATGAGAGGGGATTTTAGACACATTGTGGCAATATGTCCAGGGTCCATTTGGTATCAAAATTCAGAAAGGGGATTTTTAGATATTTTTTGGCAAAGGGTCATGGAAGACATCTAATTTCAGCTGTGCACCACAGTTCTGAAATAGGATTTTGGGGGAAGGGATTACCGCTTGTTTCCTATTGCATAACTGTCTGTATTAAATTATGTGATGTTCATGCCACTACCAAACATGATGATTTACATAAAAAAAAATTACATAAGTTTTGGGATTGGTAGATTTATACACAGCGATTTACCATTATTTTTAAAATGTATGATAAATCTCAAAGCAATTTTTAATGCATAATCAGGTTTTGATGAACATATCATACAGTGAAAGCATGAATCTTTCCTCACTCCTCTTTTTGTGCAAACTTTGCAGCGTTTTTGAGAACAGGCCTTCTTTGCCTGGAAAAATGTCTGACAGTTAGTCTTGGGGGCCTACTTATAAAGCCGTCAACTGTGCTGCATTCGCCGGCACCAATATGCTCGCCTGACATTGCCTAACTTCGCTGCCGCAGACCTGAATACGTTCTCCATATTTAACAAAAAAGCTGTCAAAAAGCCACGCACCAAGTACGGGGCGATGAGCAGCGGACTGTTGTTAACTAACAGTCATCGATCTTGCTGCTCTTCGGCTTTTTCCCAGCTTTATTTGTATACTGTCACTAAACACCCACACTATACTAAACTGTTTAACCCCTATCCTGCCGCTCCCGGACCCCGTCGCAACGAAATAAAGTTATTAACCCCTATTCCTCCACTCCCGGAGCCCACTGCCACTCTAATAATCTTATTAACCCCTATTCCTCCGCTCCCGGAGCCCACCGCCACCTACATTATAATTATGAACCCATAATCTGCCGCCCCCTACACCGCCACCACCTAAATAAAGTTATTAACCCCTATCCTGCCGCTCCTGGAGCCAACCACAACTAAATAAATGTATTAACCCCTAAACCGCCAGCCCCCTACATCGCCATAAACTAAATTAACCTATTAACCCCTAAACCTAACAACCCGCTAACTTTATATTAAATATTAACTCATCCCTATCTTATAATAGATTTAAACTTACCTTTAGAATTAAATTAAAATATATTAATCTATTAATTAACCTATTCTAACTATTATAATAAAATTACATTAAACTATATTAAATTAATAATTAACCTACCCTAACTATTAGAATAAAATTACATTAAACTATATTAAATTAATGATTAACCCAACCTAACTTTTAAACTAAAATTATATTAAACTATATTAAAAGAAGAATGAATCTAACCTAACTTTTATACTAAAATTACATAAAACTACAAATTAAATTAAATATATTATATATTTAAACACCTAACCCTACTCAAATAATTTAAATCTACACTAAAAAATTACAAAGTTACAAAAAACTAAGTTACAAAAAATAACAAACACTAAGTTACAAAAAATAAAAAAGAAATCATCAAAGCTTTAAACTAATTATACCTAATCTAAGGGCCCTATGAAAATAAAAAAGCCCCCCAAAATAAAAAAACCTAGCCTACAATAAACTACAAATAGCCCTTTAAAGGGCCTTTTGCTGGGCATTGCCCCAAAGAAATCAGCTCAATCGTATTGGCTGATTGCAACAGCCAATAGGATTACTTCTCCCGACTTCTTGGAGGATAGATGTCGGATCTTCAAAACTGTAAGTAAATCTTCTGGGTTTAATGTTAGGATTTTTTAAGGGTTTATTGGATGGGTTTTAGTTTTAGATTAGGTCTTGGGCTGCAATAGAGCTAAATGCCCTTTTAAGGGCAATGCCCATCCAAATGCCCTTTTCAGGGCAATGGGGATTTTAGGATTTTTTAGATTAGCTTTTTATTTCGTGGGTTGGTTGTGTGGGTGGTGGGTTTTACTGTTGGGGGGTATTTGTATTTTTTATTTACAGGTAAAAGAGCTGATTTCTTTGGGGCAATGCCCCGCAAAAGGCCCTTTTAAGGGCTATTTGTAGTTTATTGTAGGCTAGGGGATTTTTTTTATTTTGGGGGCTTTTTATTTTCATAGGGCCCTTAGATTAGGTGTAATTAGCTTTGATAATTTATTTTTTGTAACTTAGTGTTTATTTTTTTGTGTAACTTAGTGTTTGTTATTTTTTTGTAACTTAGTTTTTTGTAACTTTGTAATTTTTTAGTGTAGATTTAAATTATTTGAGTAGGGTTAGGTGTTTAAATATATAATATATTTAATTTAATTTGTAGTTTAATGTAATTTTAGTATAACAGTTAGGGTAGATTAATTAATAGTTTAATATAGTTTAATTTAAATCTAAAGTTAAGTTTAAATTTATTATAAGATAGGGATGAAATTAATGTAAGGTTAGCGGGTTGTTAGTTTTAGGGGTTAATAGTTTAATTTAGTTTATGGCGATGTGGGGGGCTGGCGGTTTAGGGGTTAATATGTTTAGTAAGTGGTAGTGATGTGGGAGGCCAGGGGTTTAGGGGTTAATAACTTTATTTAGTTGCAGTGGGCTCCGGGAGCGGCGGGATAGGGGTTAATAACTTTATGTAGGTGGTGGTGGTGGTGTCGGGAGCGGCAGATTAGGAGTTAATAACCTTTATTTAGGTGGCGGCGGTGTCGGGCGGCAGATTAGGGTTTCAAAAGTGTAATGTAGATGGTGGCGGTGTAGGGGGCGGCAGATAAGGGGTGTTTAGACTCTGGGTTTATGTTAGGGTGTTAGGTGTAAACGTTACTTTCATTATACCATAGGAATCAATAGGATATTGGGCAGCAGTGAACATGAGCTTTCGCTGCTTTCAGACTCCCATTGACTCCTATGGCATCCGCCGCCTCCAGGGCGGCGGACTGAAAAGCAGGTACGCTGGGCAGGAATAGTGGCAAGCGTATCTGGTAGATTTTTGATAACTAGCAAAAGTAGTCAGATAGTGCCGAATTTGCATTCGGAACATCTGTAGTGACGTAAGCATCGATCTGTGTTGGACTGAAACCGGCGGATCGTATGTTACGTCACAAAATTCTACTTTTGCTGGTCTGTAGCCTTTGATAAATAAGGGCGAATTAAGCTCTCCACAATTAGGCTGCGGAATTCCAGCGTATTTGCAGTTGACGGCTTGATAAATAGGCCCCTTGCTATGTTCTCGCACTAAGGGCTAGATTAAAAGTGGAGCGCTAAATTATTGAGCACCTGCAAATAGGCAAATTTGCCTGTTTGTGGGTGCACAATAATTAACCAGTCATTACAAGTGAGATTAGATCTCTGGTTAATTTTCTAAAAGTGCCCCAAATGTGCCATTATAGATTTTTATCTAAAAAAAAAAAAAAAATATTAACAACTACACTAGGCAGTTTTGGGGCTTTAAAGTAAGCAAGTCTGGGGTGTTAGAAAAAAAACTGCACTAAAAAGTGCCTTTACATAGCGATCTATGGGAACAGTGGGTCCCCTGTAAATATATATGTATATGATTACATTCATATATGTTAATATGTGTATATACTGTGCATGACTTACCCCCTTCGCTGTGCTGAGGCTCCCATTTGAGCCTATGGAAGCATGCTCTTGTGAGCGCAATGCTTTCCAGCAATGCGAACGCAAGCTCAACATTAGCGTGCACTGGTATTACTAAATGAAGCGCTAATATCGCTTTCAAGAAAGCAATATTTAGCGCTCTACTTGTAATCTGGCCCTAAAGGTTTTGGAGCGTATCACTTTTTTCAAATAAAACACTCACAATCACCTCTATTTGGTAATTTAGGAAAGAGAGCTTTTTGCCAGATGCAGAGATTTTGTATGAAATATACAAATTAGAAAGTGCCATCTGAATCATATAGATAGCAAGCTTTTTATACCAGATTTAGTTTTTTCTTGTGGCAAGATAAGGCTTCATTATCTGGACAGAGTGGTCTACTTCTCCCATGTATTTGTTGTAGTCTACAATGCAAACCGTTTTTTGCATCTGCCTCCTTTCACCTCTGGAAGTAACTGTCTTGGTTCCTTCATTGTGTATGGTTGTTAGCATGCACACATCTTTTTTGTTGCTAAATTTAACTGCTAGGAGTTCTTTACTTCATAGCGCCTCTGTTTCTCCTGCCTTATGCTTCTTGGAGACTAATTGCTGTGGGAAACATTTATGATTTTTTTCAAATTGTTCCACAGGCTATGGTGTCAATGCAACATAATATTTTGAAAAGGGGGATACTTGTATAATAATTGTCAACATAAATATGGTACCCATGTCCTCACAAGAAATTAATGAGGTCCCAGACAATATTGTCACTTGTTGTAACAGAAGGTGGGCACCCAGGTGGATCCAGCTGGCAGTCTTTCCCTTCATATACTTAAAATGTTTCATATAGCCTGTGGAACACTCACAAGGTTGATAGAATTTAATACCATATCATGCTCTTTTGGATGGGATATATTGTTTAAATTGTAAGCTACCTTTGAAAACCATTAGGGCAGTGCTTTCCAAACTGTGTGCCGTGACACACTAGTGTGTCGGTGGCAGTGTGTAAGTGTGTCCCTGCTTCAGCACATATTTCTTTGAATTTAAAAAAAAAATTTTGGTTTCTGACTTTCTGCCTGCCTGCCTGCTACGCATATCACGTGGTTGACACGTGATGGATACCTAGTGGGTCACAGATCATCCTAACCTATTGGCGCAGCTCACCAAGAACTGAAACTATTCCCTTTGGTGTCACATTGGCTCCGGACTGCACGTGTAGTCTCCTCAATCGGTTTGTGACTGCATGTGTAGTCAGTGAGTGGGATAGCAGTGTGTTTGCAGCGTGGGCAGTAGTCAGTTGGACTAGGGCGGCAGCTTAAATGCTGAGCTGAAGTCAGAAGTCAAAGTGGGTTTTTTTTGCAGCTAGCTCCCAGTAGCTGCTCCTGCTCTTGATATATGGATAGGAAGTGGAAGCTTAAAAATGCTTGATGATGAAAATGCGAGTGTCTTTAGCTAATATTTCACCAAATGTGTTCATCCCATCAACTTCATACATCCCATTAAAATAGTATAGCTATTGGTGTTATTAAACTTTTTTTTAATTCTTGCACATACATATTGTTACTTGTCAATACATTTCGTTATTATATTATTTATGTATGTGTCTATATATCTTTAACCTCCTGTTTGCTAGTACAACTGAATTACTGTGTCGCAAAATGATGTAGGTCTAAAAAGTGTGTCACCAACATGAAAAGTTTGGAAACCTCTGCATTAGGGACTCATCAATATAAATATTTTTAGATAGGGTAGATACTTCAGCAAATAAATTGTTAAAATAATCAATTAGTTGTCTTATTTTATATAATATGTCATCATTTGGATCAGTCAAAGGTAGGCCTGTGTGTTATCCGTAAAATGGAGGAAACTGTGTAAGGTTTCATATCTTGATCTGGGCATTACTTTTGGGAACAGAGGTGTTGAAAATAAAGGGTGGGTAGACCAATATAGGGCCAGATTACGAGTGGAGCACAAATTGTGATTTCAAAAGTGTAATATTTGCGCTCCATTTGTAATACCAGTGCACCCAATTGTGCGCCCATATTTTAAGTGGCCCCCAATGCGTTCGCATTGCATAGAAGCTCGGTGCTCAACATGCTTCCATAGGCTCCATTGGGATCTATGTTCTTATGTCGTGAGACACGGCATAAGAACTAGCGTAGCGAAGGGGGTAAGTCGTGCAGCGATGGGCAGCAAATGTAAATATATATGTATATCAATATATACATATATATCTATATGTAATATGTGTATATAAACACATTCACACATAAATATATATGTATATAAGCAAATACAATGTAAAGGCACTTTTCAGGGCCATTTTTTTTTTCTTACAACCCCCAATCACCAACTTTAATCACTAAAAATTGCTTTTTGCATTTTTTTAAAATTAAAAATTTTAATTTTGGGAGCAATTGAGGGTTATTTTGCAAATTAACCAGAGGTTTGACCTCTAGTTAAGTTTTAGAGCGCTAATTGCTACCACTAGCTTGCGGTAGCAATAACCATCCACTTGTAATGGCTGGTTATTTATTGTGCACAAATGGGCGAATTTGCCTGTTTGCGGGCACGCAATAAATTAGCACTCCACTTGTAATCTAGCCCATAATTTGATACTTGGCTTATGTATGATGCCCACAGTAAGAGTGAGTCCCCAACATTTTTTTAACTCAGCAATATTTGTTTAGATCCAATTATAGTTTTGTAAATTTGTAAGGGATTTGTGGGTTAAGCACTGCTCTGCATAAAGGTTAGTCTGGCAAGCCAAAATAGCATTTGAAACATTATTTTTTAAAAGTCTGTTGGATTGAAATTGGTTATGTTATGTTATGTTTGATACCGACAGGCTTAGTAAAATCGGGAATTTCTGGGCTATAAAAATGAGGGTTGATACCCTGTTAATTGTTCTTGTAGAGATTGGGCTGTTGGTTTTTCGGGGTGAATACGGGGCTCAGCATCAGTGTCACTTGTTTCCTCTCTGTCTGAATTTGGATGGTGTTCTAATTGAGAGGGGTTTTCTATAGAGTCTGTATCATTTACAATTTCATATGCCATTTTGCCAAATCTATAGTATATATCTTGCCAGAAGAAAACCCAAAATCCGGTAGTATAATATAGTAAAGATTACTTTTGCGCTCTCTCTCCCCAAAATAATTCCACTAAGAACTATAAAAATGATACAAAAAAATTTACCTTATTTTCTAATTTTTCTTATTTATAATTTTTTTGCTTTCCTTAGTGGGTCTCCCAATTACAGGCTGATTACAGGAAATATCAACTTTAGCTGGATTACCACTGATCATCAAAAAATAAAAAGATAAAAATACAAATAAATAAAAGACAGCAGACAGTAAATCTATAGTAATAAATCTATAAACCTATAAATCTATATATGGCACATTTTTGGGATAGAATATATGTGGCAATTATCAATATATACTATTATATATAAAAAATAATAATAAATAAAGTAATAAAATAGCTTTTAAAAAAGGTGTTAGTATATTGATGACAATTTATATATGCCTTGATGGCAATATATGGTATGCTCAGTAGAGAAATACATATTTTTATCAGGGGGGATATTGGTTTAGTGATACCACAAATAATAAATTAGCTTTGTAGGAAGCTGTTGGTTTAGTGATGCCCCAATAATAAACAATGAAAAAAAAAAACTGTTGGGTTATTGATGGGTTGTCAATAGCTTTCAGAATATCTTTTCTGGCAGAGAGTAACGATCCTGCCTGACTGGAAGCAAAATTGCAATTGTGCAGTTGTCAGGAAGGAATCGTTACTTTATTTTTGAACATTTTAGCCCATGTGATTACTACAATAACCTATTACTACTACCTTGTGTTGCAATATACAATATACACCCCCTAACCAGAAATATATATATATATATATATATATATATATATATATATATATATATATATATATATATACAGGCATACCCCACATTTACGTACGTGGGACCAGAGCATGTATGTAAAACAAAAATTTACTTAAAGTGAAGCTATACTGTTTTTTCACTTCTCAATGCATGTACTACATTATAATAGGCATAACTGATATAAATAATACATTTATAACTAAAATAAACACAATACTATAAGGTTAGGGCAAAAGAAAATATTTATTGCAAAATAAACACATTTTTTTCAAAGCTTAGGATCAGCTTAGGGCAACAGGACATATTTACTGTATTGTACTGTATTTAAAAATAAACACAACATTTTGAAAGCTTAGGATCAGCTTAGGGCAAGAGAACATACAGTATTTACTGTACTGTATTGCAAAATAAACACATCTTCTAAGTTTAGGATCAGCTTAGGGCAACAGAACATTTTAACTGTATTGCAAAATAAACACAACATTTTCTAAGCTTAGGATCAGCTATGAGCATTTATTCTAGTAAGGATGAAGTCATACTGGTATCTTCTGTTTCACAAGTCAACTCTTCAAAGGTGAGACACTTTCTTGCTGGCAAATTGGGTGTTCTACAAGTAGCAATAACAGAAGGAGCAGGACTGGGTGGTGATATCAGAGCTGGAAATGGACTGTCAGTTGATGTTGATGATCTGGAATCCAAATGACTGTCTGTCGATGATGATGATCTGCGTGCTGATGGACTTTTAGAAAAGTAAGTCTCTATGAAGGTTTGAAGTGTAGCTCTCTTCTTTTCTCTGTAGATTTCTTTGTAACAGGAATAAGCCCCTGAAATGTTACCATTGACTGTGGAGCTTCTTTCAAAGTCCCTATCATGCTTTTCAAAAAGAGCCATGGCACTATCAAGATGACGGAAAGCTTGAAAGAGAATTTTTGAAGTTAAGCCTTCAGGCTGTTCAATGGTCTCAACCGCATTTTGCACATCTTCTTCTTCTCTCTCCTCTTCAAGTTCTAGAAGATCTTCATTGCTGAGGGGCTCAGTATGGGATGCAAGCAGTTCAGCAACATCTTCTGGCTCTACTTCCAGCTCTAACTGCCTTGCCATGTCTACAATATTTTCAGTAACATTAGCTACAGAATCATCAACGTCTTTGGAATCAACAGCTAACTGTGGGCATAATTTTTTCCAGGCCCTTTTCATTGTGGTATCCTTTATGTCATTCCAAGCATATCTTACAGTTTTAATGCAATCCAAGATGTAGCTTTCCAGAATTTTGATAGGACTTCTTGCCCTGCACCTTCTTCTTTGTCTATTGCTGCAATACACTTACTGAATGTTCTTTTTAAGTAGTTTAACTTGAAGGCAGCTATGACACATTGATCTATGGGCTGCAGTAATGAGGTGGTATTTGGTGGTAGGAATTCCACTCTAATGTTAGGGTTGAGCTCATCTAGCGTTCGAGGGTGTCCAGAGGCATTATCAACAAGCAGCAAAATGTTGAAAGGGATATTATTGTCCTTGCAATAAGCTTTCACCTCTGGAACAAAGCAGGTGTCAAACCAATCCTCAAAAAGGGCTGCAGTTACCCATGCTTTTTTATTAGCCCTCCAATGCACTGGAAGTCTAATTTTAACATAGTTCTTCAAAGCTCTTGGATTTTGAAAACGTTAAATAAACAAAGGCTTTAGCTTTAAGGTACCAGAAGCATTGCCACCTAACAGAAGGGTTATTCTATCTTTAGCTGGCTTGTAGCCTGGCATTGATTTTTCCTGTCTTGCAATGAAGGTTCTTGCAGGCATCTTCTTCCAGAATAGACCAGTCTCATCCACATTAAAAATTTGATCCATGGAGTAGCCTCTATGTTCAATAATTTTTGCAAAATCACTTAGATAGCTTTCTGCAGCCTCAGTATCTGCAGCAGCTGCCTCTCCTTGTACTTTGATGTTATGTAGATTAGACCTCTTCTTAAACCTATCAAACCATCCACGGCTTGCAACAAATTCAGCATCCTTTGCTGCTTCACCTTTCTTAGCCTTCAGGTCATTGAATAAGCTTAAGGCTTTACTTTGTATAATTGCCTGGTTTACAGGAACATGGCGTGTTGTCTGATTTTCTATCCAAAGTATTAGGAGTCTCTCCATGTCTGCAACAATGCTATCCCTTTTTCGAATTGTTGTGGTGTTAACAGGTGTAGCACTTTTAACTTCTGCAACAATTTTTTCTCTGTTCTTCATGACTGTGTTAATTGTGGTCCTAGTGAAGCCTAGCTTTCGGCCTATTTCAGCTTGAATTACACCTTCATTATACAATCTAATAATTTTAAGCTTCATATCCAAGGTAATAGATTTACAGCATTTTTTTTTCTGCCATTATTGCAAAGCTCCAACAATCAGTCAGGTAAAGGTACATTTGTACTGTGTGCCAAGCGTGTTACAATCAGTACTGTATAACTGTATGCAGTACAGGTACATGTTCCCCAAAGTTCTATGTAGTGGTACAGTGCAGTGAATAAAATACCAATTTGGGTGCAGTAATCTTCTATACACAGTGTACAGTACTCACGATTCACTTTTTAACTTGCAAAGTCTGTACTGTATAAATGTTCCCCAAAGTTCTATGTAGTGGTACAGTGCAGTGAATAAAATAATAATTTGGGTGCAGTAATCTTCTATACACAGTGTACTGTACAGTACTCACGATCGATTCACTTTTTAAACTTGCAAAGTGCGTGATTCACTTTGTAACTTGCAAAGATTCACTTTTTTACTTTCAAAGTGCGTTAGTTTACCGTTTTCCGGAAACCCCACCTCTTCCTGGTGCGCAGCAACATCTTCCTGGCGCGCGGCAACCTCTTCCTGAACCATAGAGACTAACTGTTCATGTGCGCAGGCGCCGGTTTTTGTCCGTAAAGAGAGGGTCCGTAATAGCTATGTACGTACATGCGAGTGTCCGTAAAGTGAAGGTCCGTAAAGCGGGGTATGCCTGTATATATATCCCAAAAATGGAAAGCACTCTCCGGTATTTGAATAAAGTTTTACTTAAGCAAAATACATATACATATGAACATTTTCGGGCATCTGCCCGTCCTCAAACATACATTTAAAAATACTTTACCACCTTTTATGTGCTCCCCACGCTATCACCAGTATAGTCCACTCTGTCACATCCAGAAAACCCTGCAGAGTACATACGGTGCAACTGCGCATGCGCCGGCTGCCTTACGGAGCGCCACCTGGGCCAACGGCGAAAAATAAGAAAAAGTTAAAAACATACTTTCTTATGTCACAATATGCACAGACATTATGGACATGCTCATTTGGATAACCACTAATTATTACATAGGGGGTCAAGGCAAAAGGATCATATGGATAAGAGCCTATGCAGTTGTGCTGCATCTGGAGCTATAAATGTAATATAAAACAGCAAGCCTGTATATATACAATATATGTACCTTCCAGAAAATGAACACATCATTACTAAATAGTTTGAAAGACAAGTCCACTGTCTGTTAGATGCCCTCAAATAAAAAACATCTGGTTATTCTCACACAGTAAAATGTAATAATAGGGCACACTAACTGTCAGGAAAACATACATCCTTAAGAGTGTGTGGATCTATACTAATAGGTCATAAGTAGGACTACCCTCTGTAGATTGTCCTCAACTAAAAGAATTGTACACTAACATACAATGGATGGGCACACTAACTGTCAGAAAAAACATGAGTACTTACATATTGTAAAACAGGGATATACGAACTCACAATTTGTGGGTCATATCTATATGTTAACTAAATTGTAATGAGAGGAAGGTCATATCCAAGTACCCAGATAGAGATGGGTACCTAGATAGATCATCCACAAACAGTAGGTATACAATTGAACTTTCAGGAAACAGTGGAGGTCAAAATTGGTGTTAAGACCTTTAGGTATAAGTGTATCCAGGGTATATATCCATTTAGACTCCCTTTGGAGAAGCATTTTTGCTCTATTCCCACCTCTGAAGGATACCAGGATATGGTCAATGATTATATACCTGAGATCAGACACATTATGTTGGTGCATCAGAAAAGGTCTAGCCACCGGTTGCTCAGCACTGCCAATGTAAAGTGCAGGGCTTGTATTTGTTGGAAGAATCCTTATCTATGACCCAGGAACAAGCCCTGATAAAGAGGACTAGGGAACCAGCGACCAAAAGATTGATATTCTCCACAGAATTTACCCCTGACAAAATGGGTTTACCAAGTATTCTAGGAAAGAATTGAGATATTGTGAAATGTGACAAAAATCTACCATTTGGCAATGTTGACAGCCCAATGGTAGGGTACAGGAAGGGTAGATCTCTTCGAGACCAGCTATTACGGACAGACAACAGATCTAGTTACACCAGCAGAACCTGGTTAGGGTCTGAAAGAAATGGGTGCTATAGATGTAGTGGGTGTGTGACCTTTAGTGGTCTACCACAAAGTAAATACTTTGTACATCCATGGAGTAATAAACAATACACCATTAACTACAGAGTCACATGCACCACTACACATATAGTATATATGCTTCATTGTCCCTGTGGGAAATTTTATATAGGGAAGACCCAAGACGATTTAAGGACCCGGGTGGCTAACCACCGGTCAGCAATACGCACTGCACTTCACATTGGCAGTGCTGAGCAACCGGTGGCTAGACATTTTCTTATGCACCAACATAATGTGTCTGATCTCAGGTATATAATCATTGACCATATCCCGGTATCCTCCAGAGGTGGGAATAGAGCAAAAATGCGTCTCCAAAGGGAGTAATAATGGATATATATCCTGGATACACTTATACCTAAAGGTCTTATCACCAATTTTGACCTCCACTGTTTCCTGTAAGTTCAATTGTATACCTACTGTTTGTGGATGATCTATCTAGGTACCCATCTCTATCTGGGTACTTGGATATGATCTTCCTCTCATTACAGTTTCATTGATATATAGATATGACCCACAAATTGTGAGTTTGTATATCACTTTTTTACAATATTTAAGTAGTCATGTTTTTTTCTGACAGTTAGTGTGCCCATCCATTGTATTTTAGTGTACAATTATTTTAGCTGAGGACAATCAACAGAGGGTAGCCCTACTTATGACCTATTAGTATAGATCCACACACTCTTAAGGATGTATGTTTCCCTGACAGTTAGTGTGCCTTATTATTACATTTTACTGTGTGAGAATAACCAAATGTTTTTTTTATTTGAGGGCATCTAACAGACAGTGGACTTGTCTTTCATACTTAGTTATATTTAGTAATGCTGTGTTCATTTTCTGGGAGGTACATATATTGTATATATACAGGCTTGCTGTTTTATATTACATGTATAGCTCTAGATGCAGCACAACTGCGTAGACTCTTATCCATATGATCCTTTACACACATTAAATTGTCAACTAAATAATGTAATATATGCATAAATTATTTATTTTTTTGCATGACATGCATGTGTGTCTTTTATTTTCTTGATGACATCATTCATGACCTCACACACATTATAAATGCCATCAGCTTACATACAATAGCCTTATAAATTGATATGCAAAATAAAAAACTTCAAACATATTTATAAATTACATACTTTTATTTTTGTTATTATTATTATTTCAACAGTAAAGAATACATTTCACATTTTTGTTTGTAAAAAAGAAAAACAATCTTTCTAAGAACATCATGATTATAGAAATTGGTGACACAGAGATGCCTGTGTCTTTTATTCTAGAGAATTGGTATTTACTACTATTTGGAGCCTCTCTAACTGAAAATTACACTGGTACATTTAATAGGGTCAATAGATCCCTGTCTATCCAATCTGATATTGTAAGTATCATCTTCATTTAACTTCAGTCCCTGGTCTAAATAGAGAAATTACTGTCTGCAGCAGTAAATACAGTGGTGTTAACTACTATTTTTCCAGTCTTTAAAAATGATTATACATTTGCTCACCTATAGCTAACAAAAGTTTAAAAGGACATTCTGGTCAAAATATAAATGCACATAGATGAATTACATCTTTAAATAGAAACATATTTGTAATATACATGCACTGGCAAAAATGCTTCTAGTAAAAGTTATCACTTTCTTAGTGTTAGCATTTTCCTCTGCAAGTGCATGTGAGGCATAGCTAGATATTCTCAGTGCACCAGCATTTTACATACTGCAAGCTGCTCAGAGTGCCAGTGGGGGTTGTATCATGTCAATAAATAACAAATTGAGTCATTACCAGATGGTACAAGCATCTTAGGCTCGCTAAACAAGTGCTGTGTTTAAAATGCTGGTGCACAGTGCATACTTATATACACTTTTGAAACAGCTATAGCTTTTATTAGAAGCATTTTTGCTAATACTTGTATATTACAAAAATGCTTCTATTCAAAACTGAAATGTAGCCTTGTGGATTTAAATTTTGGCTGGAATGTCCCTTTAAGTTATCTAGTTAAAGCAAGAAAAGCCTGAAATGTAAAGTGTAGATGAGAAATGTTTTCTAATATGTATTTGTACTTCTAATGATATGTACCATTCTTGTGGTAAACACTTCTCAAATGAAATGGGTTTTAAGATATTTGGGGAATATTTTATCTTATCTGTCTTTTAATTCTTCCTTTATTTTGTATGTGTCTTTGAATATTTGTTGTTTCTGTATTTACCTCAGTAAAGGGTTCTTAACCTCAAGCTGGAGGGGAGTGAGTTCATGGGTAATTTAAAGAAGACATTTTCAGAAATGATGATTGTTTCATGAAAAAGATGTTTAGTGGTGGTGGTAAGGGCAAATACTGGAATTGAAGAATGTCTAGGAAAATTTAATTTAAAGGAAGAAATAAAATTTCTTTGCTATATCTAGAAGAATACATTTTAAAATGAATTCAAGTTTATTGAAAAATGACTATTCCTGCAATGGGAAAAAGCAAAATAGTTTACGGCTGTGGGAACTATCCTTATCAACAGTTGTGCCAACCATTCAGATATAAACAAACTTGTGTCTTGAGCAGTCCAGTCATTGGGCTCCATGTACTAAGCTGTGAAAGCTGCTCCGGAGCCCTTGCATATGCAAGCCTTCTTCTCACAATGTAAGAACTGCTGCGTCTTACACTCTACGCTACCTCTGAGGTGGCGAGGGGAAATCACAGAGAGCACATTTACTCTCAATGATTGACAGTTCCTAATTTCACATGATTGGTTGCGTGAGAGAAGGGGTGGGCATTACACACTCACTTGAGCATGTAATGATACACACGGGCAGCGGATCCTATTCGTCTGCTACACTATGTTGTGAAGGCAAGCATACAACTTGTCGAGTTGAGAAGCTTGTCCACTCATTTTTTTGTACATGGGGCCCATTGTGCAGAATGTTGCAGGCTCAGGTTAATTTCCCCTGAATTTACAGAGAAAACTTACAGCAAAAGCAGACCAAGCAAATAAAAAACTATATTGCAATGGTGTTTTATTTTCCATAATAATAATATAAGAATTGTATAGGGATAAAGATGTCTGTGACTGAATAATTTTGGCTACAATTTGATATGGAGAAAGATTTAGGTTGAGTTAACATTGTTGTCCTTATTTTTTGTTGGGTGGTGGATGGTTGTTAATCCATTGAACTTAATTAACACAATTCTGCAGTTCACAACTATAGTTGTGGAAAACTTTCTTTGGCTCCGATTTAACTCTGTGTGTGCTAAAAAACAATCATTTGTACACAATTCATACTCGGGTTTTGACTTTTCATATGTAGACATTACCTAACTGAGCTCACTTTTATGTATCACCCTCATAGGCATAACATGTTAAAATACAGTAAAAGTACAAGAAAATATTCTGATATCCTTATTACCTTCAATCTTAATGAACCCTTAAGGTTTGACTCTTACTCCCTATGAGTCACTGTGCAAATTACTACGTACAAGAAAAGGGCAGCGCTAGAAAGCAATTAAAGTACCCACTTGGGGACCCACCATGGTATGACCAATATATATATATATATATATATATATATATATATATATACCTGATACTATGGGGCCAAATGATCAAATGTCTGTCGGACCTGATCCGACAGTGCGGATCAGGTCCGCAAGACATCGCTGAATGCGGAGAACAATACGCTCTCCGTATTCAGCATTGCACCAGCAGCTCTTGTGAGCTGCTGGTGCAACACTGCCCCCTGCAGACTCGGTGCCAATGGGCCGCCAGCAGGGGGTGTCAATCAACCCAATCGTACTCGATCGGGTTGATTTCTGGTGATGTCTGTCTGTCTGTCTGTCTTTAGACCGCTGCTCCATAACTTGTGTTTCTGGCGAGTCTGAAGACTCGCCAGAAACACGGGCCTTCAAGCTCCGTTCGGAGCTTGATAGATAGGCCCCTATGTATAAAGGATCTGGTATAAATAAACAAATTAATTAATCCCAATCTATGTTTGTCAAAGCGATATAGGTGAATCAAATTATTGTTGTCCAAGCAATATAAGTGAATCAAAGTATATCCAAATGTTCAATCTATAGATAAATAAATTCTTGTAAGTATGTATTATTTTGTACACCTGTTTATATCCATATGTTCAATACATAACATTCATATATGATTAAATATAAGCAATAAACAAGAGCAAATGGTAGTATAGTTGAATGATGTAGTGTTTATTATAACATTCATCAAATTATTTAAAACCTAATATTAAGTACAGATATATCCGGATATAACTATAATATAGTTCTAATAATAATGTTCTAGTGAACCATAAAATGCCTGAGCAGTAAAATTCTAAAATATATATAGTATTATAATCAGGGGACCAAGTGGTGGATAATATATGCTCAAGAAAAAATTATTTAAAATAAAATGTAAAAATAAAATTGCAAAATTGCAAAAATACAAAATATATTGCAAAAATACAAATGTTATATAGATAAGTTGAAAGGTCCTCTGGTCAAACGCATGCATTAACGCTAAATAGTGTGGCACATACGTTTTTTTTGTTTTGCACTTATATGATTTTGCTAAAGCAGCAAAACAAGTGATATCACTTTAAATTATACTTGGGACTTTTAGAACTTATTATTTTTGCAACACTGTATAAATCTTGAAGCACTCATCGTTTTTTTCTCAGAGGAACTTCAATTTATATAAATTTTGTATTTTTGCAATATTTTTGTATTTTTGCAATTTTATTTTTACATTTTATTTTTAAATAATTTTTTTCTTGAGCATATATTATCCACCACTTGGTCCCCTGATTATAATACTATATATATTTTAGAATTTTACTGCTCAGGCATTTTATGGTTCACTAGAACATTATTATTAGAACTATATTATAGTTATATCCGGATATATCTGTACTTAATATTAGGTTTTAAATAATTTGATGAATGTTATAATAAATACTGCATCATTTAACTATACTACCATTTGCTCTCATTTATATTTAATCATATATGGATGTTATGTATTGAACATATGGATATAAACAGGTGTACAAACTAATACATACTTACAAGACTTTATATATCTATAGATTAAACATTTGGATATACTTTGATTCACTTATATCATTGGATATAGCTTGGGATTAATTAATATGTTTATTTATACCAGATCCTTTATACATAGTATCAGGTATATAGATATATATTGGTCATACCATAGTGGGTCCCCCAGTGGGTCCTTTAATTGCTTTCTAGCGCTGCCCTTTTCTTGTACGTAATAACGTGTTAAAATGACCTTCATGTACTTAGCTGTCAGCAAGGTGTTCGTCAGCTTTTCTGCATCAACTTCCATGTGCGTATAGAAAATCGTATATACTAAGCATTCAATTCTGTAAAACAATTTAATTTACAAGTAGCGAGTGAACTTTTCCGCAACTCTTATATCCAACCTTTTTTGCAGCATAAAACTCCTCACTCCACATAAATCTCGCCATAAACAATAGTTACTAAACAATCTATGTCTCCGCCGGATACTTTTTCTGCTTCAACGTCGTGAATTATCCCTTGCCAGAATTTAGCTGGCGATCACAATAATAAAACAATAGGAGCTATTAGATATCCGCCTACAACTTATATAAAAGAAGGTGAACACAATTCAATTGTTACTCACTGACAATCGTGTTAGCCATGGAGACACTTCTGCAATTATATATTATTTGTCTGATACAAATCAAGGGGAGAATGCAAAATAGAGAAGCAGATGCTTTGGAAAATTGTATGAAAAGAAGGAGAATGCAGGTACAGCATGCATTCCTTCCACAGGTTGCTTTAGGTGGCCTTTCTGATAGAGAGGTTGTTCAAAGGTTCCATCTGGATCATCAATCAATTTTGAGTTTGTATGCTGAAATTGCAGATTTTCTTGAGCCAATGACGGCAGTCAATGGCTATTCTCAGACTCCTGGAGTTCTTGGTTGCCACAGAAACTTTTCAGGTCATGTTCAGCGTCCTTACCTCTGGCCTCTGGTTACTTTTTTGAGCACTAATTGCTACCACAAGCTTGTGGTAGCAATAACCAGCCACTTGTAATAGATGGTTATTTATTGCGTGCCCGTTTATGTGTGCACGATAAATTACCGCTTGACTTGTAATCTAGACCTAAAAATTTTACATATAAAAGCTACATATAAACATTAATATTTAATCTATTTAAATATTTAAACATATGTTTAACCCCTTTGAGGTGCATGATGTGCATAGCTCATTATGCACATCGCGACGTATAGGCACATGACAAGCCATTTTCGTCATACAGGGGAAACCCGGATCAAATGCTGTTTTCAATGATCCCCCCACACTACAGGCTGGGGATTGTTGTTGGCATTAGTGGGCAGGACTTCCATGTTTCATAGGAGTGCCTGTGATGTCACCGCGTATGTACATGGTGAACCAGGATTTCGCCCGGTAGCTGCAATAGAGCTGGAGGGGGAGGTTCTTCAAGTCCCTCATTCTCAGCTCCCTTAGCAGCTACAAAAATCCAAGACCCCTCATTGGAAATAAAATTGCCTACTTTATCAAATAGTGGTGGTCTTGGAGCAGTACTAGAAAGCAGATGTTTTAAACATGAAGTAAATCACATAAACAAAATCCGGTATTTCCTAGTAGACAAGTCCTTCTCTTAAAAAATATATGATTTTTGTCTGTATAGTCAGGTGATCACTGTGGTAGCAGTAAACACCTTGCTAAAATAAAAGTGCTTTTATTTCTGTACTGCACAAAGGGGCCTCTCATTGTGCAGTACAAATATTTGTGGGAATGTGCATAAACTAATTGTTCATTATTCGACGATTTTTTAAATTAGGAGCATTTTACATATTTATATAATAAGATGATATTGCAAGGGTAACTGGTCTTTTTTATAATAATATATACATTCAATATTTATTGTAACTTACTAAAAAAAAAACAACAAGGGAAGGGAAAATCAATCTTATTTTAAACTGTTACTGCTACAGCTACTTTACTCCTGTAGCTACCCCACTCTGACTCTAACACAGGTAGTAGAAATGGTGCAAAAATTGACTTGTAGCCACTGGAGCAATGTTGCTATGTTACTTAAGCAAAATATGCAACTGAAGTTTCCTAAAAATAGAAATCCTTACAAGTTTGTATTATGTAACAAGTGATTGCTACTTATAAACAAACGGACATAGTAGGTGTGAGGAATTTTACCTGTCGTGAAATATGTAAGTGAAAATTGACTTGCTACTTAAAGAAACAAAAAGATGCTTTTTTTCTGCAGCTAACTCAGTTTTACCAACGTTGTGTAATCTAACCCCATGTCAGTAAAATACTGGCTGGGTGGCAACCTTACGGCTAGATCACGAGTTTTGTCGGTAGAGCCGTGCAGTGCTAACGAGCCTTTTTTTCTTACTGCTCCCTTAAGCCAACGCTGGTATTACAAATTTTCTACAATCCGGCGTTAGCCTCAGAAAAGTGAGCGTTGAGCAAAATTTAACTCCACATCTCACCTCGATACCAGCGTTGCTTAAGTCAGCGGTAAGCTGGCTAAACGTGCTCATGCACGATTTCCCCATAGAAAACAATGGGGCTGAGCTGGGTGAAAAAAAACCTAACACCTGCAAAAAAGCAGCGTTCAGCTCCTAACGCAGCCCAATTGTTTCCTATGGGGAAAGAAAATTTACGTCTGCACCTAACATGAACCCCGAGTATAAACACCCCTAATCTTGCACTTATTAACCCCTAATCTGCCGCCCCCGCTATCGCCAACACCTACATTATAATTATTAACCCCTAATCTGCCGCTCCGGACTCTGCCGCCACTTACATTATACTAATGAACCCCTAATCTGCTGCCCCTAACATCGCCGAACCCTACATTATATTTATTAACCCCTAATCTGCCCCCCCCAACGTCGCCGCAACTATATTAAATTAATTAACCCCTAATCTGCCGCTGCCAACGTCGTCGCAGTCTAACCCTAACCCTAACACCCCCTAATTTAAATATAATTTAAATACATCTAAATAAAAAACTACAATTAAATAAATTATTCCTATTTAAAAATAAATACTTACCTAGAAAATAAACCATAAGATAGCTACAATAGAACAAATAGTTACATTTTTATCTAGCTTATGATTTAGTTTTATTTTACAGGCAACTTTGTATTTATTTTAACTAGGTACAATAGTTATTAACTATTTAATAACTACCTAGCTAAAATAAATACTAAATTACCTGTAAAATAAATCCTAACCTAAGTTACAATTACACCTAACACTACTCTATAAATAAATAAATTAACTAAATTAAATTAAACTAATTACAAATAAATTAAATAAACTAAATTACGGAAAAAAACACAAAATTACAGAAAATAAAAAAGAATTACAAGAATTTTAAACTAATTACACCTAATCTAATCCCCCTAATAAAATAAAAAAGCACCCACAAAATAATAAAATTCCCTACCCTATACGAAATTACAAATAGCCCTTAAAAGGGCCTTTTGCGGTGCATTGCCCCAAAGTAATCAGCTCTTTTACCTGTAAAAAAAAAAAAAAAATACAATACCCCCAACATTAAAACCCACCACCCACATACCCCTACTCTAAAACCCACCCAATCCCCCCTTAAAAAAAACACTAACCCCCTGAAGATCACTCTACCTTGAGCCGTCTTCACCCAGCTGGGCACAAGTGGTCATCCGATCCGGCAGAAGTCTTCATCCGATCGGGGCAGAAGAGGTCCTCCAGACGGCAGAAGGCTTCATCCAGGCGGCATCTTCTATCTTCATCCTTCCGGAGCGGAGCCATCTTCTATCCAGCTGACGCAGAGCCATCCTCTTCAATCGAAGTCCTAACGAGGAAGGAATTAAGGTAGGAAAAATCCGATTGGTTGATTTAATCAGCCAATCGGATTGAAGTTCAATCCGATTGGCTAATTGGATCAGCCAATAGAATTGACCCCGCATTCTATTGGCTGATCCAATCTTCAAATTTTCATACCTTAATTCCGATTGGCTGATAGAATCCTATCAGCCAATCGGAATTCGAGGGATGCCATCTTGGATGACGTCATTTAAAGGAACCTTCATTCTTCGTTGGGACTTCGATTGAAGAGGATGGCTCCACGTCGGCTGGATAGAAGATGGCTCCGCTCCGCTCCGGAAGGATGAAGATAGAAGATGCCGTCTGGATGAAGCCTTCTGACGTCTGGATGTTCTCTTCTGCCCCGATCGGATGAAGACTTCTGCCGGTCTGGAGGTCCACTTGTGCCCAGCTGGGTGAAGATGGCTCAAGGTAGGGTGATCTTCAGGCGGTTAGTGTTAGGTTTTTTTAAGGGGAGATTGGGTGGGTTTTAGAGTAGGGGTATGTTGGGGGTGGGTTGTAATGTTGGTGGGGTATTGTATTTTTTTTTTACAGTTAAAAAAGCTGATTACTTTGGGGCAATGCCCCGCAAAAGGCCCTTTTAAGGGCTATTTTTAATTTAGTATAGGGTAGGGAATTTTATTATTTTGGGGGGCTTTTTTATTTTATTAGGGGGATTAGATTAGGTGTAATTAGTTTAAAATTCTTGTAATTCTTTTTTATTTTCTGTAATTTAGTGGGGTTTTTTTTCGTGATTTAGTTTATTTAATTTAATTGTAATTAGTTTAATTTAATTTAGTTAATTTATTTATAGAGTAGTGTTCGGTGTAATTGTAACTTAGGTTAGGATTTATTATACAGGTAATTTTGTATTTATTTTAGCTAAGTAGTTATTAAATAGTTAATAACTATTTAATAACTATTGTGCCTAGTTAAAATAAATACAAAGTTGACTGTAAAATAAATATAAATCCTAAAATAGCTATAATGTAACTATTAGTTATATTGTAGCTATATTAGGGTTTATTTTATCGGTAAGTATTTCATTTTAAATAGGAATAATTTATTTAATTGTAGTAAATTTATTTAGTTTAATTTAAATTATATTTAAGTTAGGGGGGGTTAGAATTAGGGTTAGACTTAGGTTTAGGGGTTAATACATTTATTATAGTAGCGGCGACGTTGGGGTCGGCAGATTAGGGGTTAATAAATGTAGATAGGTGTTGGCGATGTTAGGGACGGCAGATTAAGGGTTAATAAAATTTAACTAGTGTTTGCGAGGCGGGAGTGTGGCGATTTAGGGGTTAATACATTTATTAAAGTGGCGGCGATGTCCGGTCGGCAGATTAGGGGTTAATAAGTGTAGTTAGGTTGCGGCGACGTTGGGGGTGGCAGATTAGGGGTTAATAAATATAATGTAGGTGTCAGCGATGTTAGGGGCAGCAGATTAGGCGTTCATAAGTATAATGTAGGTGGCGGCGATGTCCGGTCGGCAGATTAGGGGTTCAAATTTTTTATTATAGTGTTTGCAATGTGGGGGGGCCTCGGTTTAGGGGTTAATAGGTAGTTTATGGGTATTAGTGTACTTTATAGCACTTTAGTTAAGAGCTTTATGTTCCGGCGTTAGCCCATAAAACTCTTAACTACTGACTTTTAAATGCGGTAGGAGTCTTGACAGAAGAGGGTCTACCGCTCACTTCTTCCAAGACTCGTAAAACCAGCGTTAGGCAAATCCCATTAAAAAGATAGGATACGCAATTGACGTAAGGGGATTTGCGGTAGCCTCGAGTCGCGGAAGAAAAGTGAGCGGTAGACCCTTTCCTGCCTGACTCGTAATACCAGCGGGCGTTAAAAAGCAGCGTTGGGACCTCTCAACGCTGCTTTCTAAGGCTAACGCCAAACTCGTATTCTAGGTGTTAGTTATTTTGGATGGAATTGATATAATGAAAACAAGTTATCAAGGGGTGACTGTGTTTAAGTTTGTTTTGAACATTTGAAGCAGAATTTATCCTTCTTTGCACTTATGAATTTTTGTTTCTTTTTTACATTTGAGTGGTGTATGAGCAGTGACATTAAATATAATGTATTTTTGCCACTGAATATAAATAAAAACTATGTAACATTTAGTTATTATAAATTGACATATGTATTTATATCCTTTCCCCTTAGGCATATCGGAACCATCTTTTATAGCAAAAAATGAGGATCGATTATTCAAGTATTTATTTCAACAGCAAGATTACCAAAAATGGGTCCGTCCTGTTGAGCAGTTGAACGACACTTTGAAAGTGAAGTTTGGCCTTGCAATTACACAGCTTGTGGATGTAGTACGTATAATAATAATTTTAAAATCAGTTAAACCTACATATAATTATTCAGATTATAAGTTAGATGTTTAATATTATTTGTTTAAATTTAGCATAAGTTCTTACAGGAAATGTATTTGTTGTAAAAGTTGATTCCTTTTACTGAATCAATATTTATGTACAGAAGATCTTTGATTTAGGAAGTTCAAGGTAAAATATGTTATTTATCTATGGCTAATTTATAAGCAAATATAAGTAAAGCAGAGGTTTTCTGCTCTTTAACGGACAAGAAAATACAGAAGATTTGCATAACCAACACATGCATAATAAAAACACAATGTAGTAGTACTTAGTCTGAACTTAAAATGAGTGGTAGATTTGTTTCTGATAATTTCCAGTCCTCCTGTATCATGTGACAGCCATAAGCCAATCATAAATGCATTTACATATATTCTGTGAATTCTTGCACATTCTCAGTAGGTGCTGGTGACTCAAAAAGTGTAAATTTAAAAAGACTGTGCACATTTTGTTAACAGAAGTAAATTGGCAAGTTGCTTAAAATTGCTTGCTCTATCTGAATCTTGACTTGAATGTCCCTTTAAGAATGAAGATTGGTTTGATTGACACCCCCTGCTAGCGGCCGATTGGACGTGAATCTGCAGGGGTGGCATTGCACAAGCAGTTCACAAGAACTGCTGGTGCAATGATAAATGCCGACAGCGTATGCTGTTGGTATTTATCGATGTGCGTCAGACATGATACGCTACATTGTATCATGTACGCTCGCACTTTGATAAATCTGCCCCGATGTGTCTTCTAAACTTCTGTTCCTACATTAAAGGGCAAAGCAACATCTCTGTTCATATTGTACTCTGGTCCCTCATTGTTTCACTCCCCAATATGCCACTCTCTCTAATTTATGCCTACCAGATACCATATTACCGTTCATGCTTGGCCAGATACAATAGATCTTACAATCATAAAAAAGCACAGCAGCACATTGACATTCTTAATCACTGAATATGAGTACCAGGTGTAAAAAATAATTCAGTTCCACTAACTAAAAAGTGGCACTGCTGAACTCTTGCACTAATTCATATTTACACTTTATTTACACTGCTGTTCATACACGCACACAGAGAGATATGATTGTACTTTGTTAGTAATATATCAGGTGCTTTACATCATAAATTATGCCTTTGGTAACATCAGTACAAATATTGCTTTATATTTTACATGCACAGGGGAGGAGTTTAACTAGTTTGAATATTGTGCATGTACCAGAGGCGTATTTAGGTTTTGTGCTGCCCTAGGCACTCAAAATTCTGCTGCCCCCCCAAAGGCTTTAGGTCTTTTCTGGCCAAAATATTTTTTGCTCAGGGGTAACATGAATATTTTTTTATGGTATTTTCAAAGTTCACCAGGGCTTACAAAACACTTGCATTCACATACAAACAGACACACACACACATAGTCAAAAGACACATATACACACACAGAGTTATGCACATACGCACTGTCACGAGCACACACGCACACACATATACATTTTTCTATTGCTGCAAAATATATATATAAAAAACTGATTTCTTGAAATAATACTTCCCCAAGCACAATACTGAGTGTTGAAAGCCATCTGAACTAAAGGCAATAGCTAGCTGAGTAAATGAAAGGTTCATTGCTACTTCCAAACTGTAAGCTCCATAAGCACTCTCTTATTGTACCCCCTAGAATGTAAGCTTTTTGGGCAAAGTCTCCCATTATATACATGTATAATGTAAATGTCTTATAAATATAGCCATAAAAAAATGCTGCCCCCCTCCAATCTGCTGCCCTAGGCAAGTGCCTTGTTTGCCTAGGCCAGAATATGCCCCTGGCATGTACATTTGTTTGCATAACTAGTTATGTGCAGCTGCTGCAGGATTAACATGTTTCACTACTGTGAATTAAAGGGACAGTAAAGTCATAATTAGACATTTATGATTTAGACAGAGCATACAATTTTAAACAACTTTCCAGATGAATTATATTATTTAATTGTGTTCCTTCTCTTGTTATCCTTTACTGAAAGTTTTATCTAGGTAAGCTCAGGAGCAGCAAAAGAAACTAGATTCTAGCTGCTGATTGGTGGCTGCATATAAATACCCATTTTCATTGGCTCACCCATGTGTTCTTTTAGAAACCAGTAGTACATTGCTGCGCCTTCATTAAATGATACCAAGAGAATAAAGCAAATTTGATAATAGAAGTAAACTGGAAAATTGTTTTAAATTGTTCTACCTAAATCATGAAATATTTTTTTGGGGGTTTCGTGTCCCTTTAAGCCATAAGTATACTTTAAAAGAGAAGTTTCTTTTTCAGATGGAAGCAAGCTGAGATAGGTAGAGATGCACACAAAAAAGGCAGAAGCAGACACACACAGAGAAAAACACAGGGGCAGACAAACACATAGATACCCCCACAGAGGCAGAGACACACTCACATGAATCTAAAGGCTGATGATCAGAAACGTTGTTATGTTGGCTTTGATCATTATTTTCCCATAAAGACAAACAACCACGCAGAATGCTGTTGGAATCTGTTTATTTGCACATGCTGAAATAAATGGTGATTTGCTGAAACCTATTTTGGTGTTAGAGACGCACTCACACACAGAGGCAGACACAACGATACATAGACAAACAGAAAAACAGTGCAATGTTTTCTGACCTCAAATAATGCAAAGAAAACAAGGTCATATTCATTTTTAATAAACACAATACTAATGTTTTATCTTAGCAAGAGTTCAGAAATCAATATTTGGTGTAATAACCCTGGTTTTCAATCACTGCTTTCACGTGTATTGGCACGCTCTCTACTAGTCTTTCACATTGCTGTTGGGTGACATTATGCAACTGCTTCACGCAGCTCGGCTTTGTTTGATGGCTTGTGGCCATCCATCTTCCTCTTGATCACATTCCAGAGGTTTTTAATGGGGTTCAAGTCTGGAGCTGGGGCTGGCCATGACAGGGTCTTGATTTGGGGGTCCTCCATCCACACCTTGATTGACCTGGCTGTGCGGCATGGAGCATTGCCCTGCTAGAAAAACTAATCCTCAGAGTAGGATAACCTTGTACTTGGCTTAATACACAAACACACACACATATATATATATATATATCAACCAAAAAAGATGCACTCTCAGGACTTTTAGAGATGAAGTAACAGGATTACTTTATTTGGAACGTTTTCGGGGAACTTGTCCCCTTCGTCAGCATAAAACAACAGTAAATATATCAAACATTTATAGTGTGCATAACAAACAATCAACAAATCAACTCATACCCAGCTCAAACAATGGCGCCAAACCTCCGCCATGGAACGCTGCTTGCGTTCCACTGACTCACTAGACCGGATGTAGTGCGCACGTCACTTCCGGTTTCGTACTTCTATATAAAATATAGTGATTAATCTTTCACTCTTTGTCAAATGTGCATAATCGTGAAAAAACATATTAAACACTAAAGTAACTATAATACAACAGTGATGTCCCCATTTAGGTGTGGAAAATTGTGTGCAATTAAACATGCGCTTAAACGTTGTCATGGTAACTTGTCAAGCTCCCGGTTGTCATAGATACTTATATACAAGAAGACAAGTTTAACCAGGGAAATTTGCCTACTTACTCATAAACATGTGACGAAATTCTTATTCAAACACAGTGTTGCAGCATATCACTTGCTTAAAGAATATCTTTTTTACATGTGTAAAAAATAAACATAATATACGTGTACATTTACATATACACTTATGCGTTGTCATAGTGACCTAGTAAATTTCCAAAAAGCTTTATGTGTATTTATGCAATTGGCAAGATCTTATAAGCGGGACTTAGATTGCTAACATAAAGGCTTGTGCATACATTCTAGTGGACCACAGAGTTAACACTTTGACTCCCTAATTCCATGATGGTATGTTATTTTAGGTTAGATCTATGCATTAATCCAGCACTATATTGGGGTTTTCAGTGTGTGGCAACTCTGTTCTCAACAACTAGATCATCGGATGTCTTAACATCTTTATGGCAAATGTATGTTATGCCGCATAAATAAAGCTGAGACACTTCCCTCAAAGGAAATGGATACATTACCAAATACAACGCTAATAACATTAAAATACATGGCATTTAAACCACACAATTTACAACCAAAAGAAAAAGGGAAAGAAACGTGCATATAGCGCACATATAGACTGTATCGCCATATACAGATAGCAAATGTTGCTACACTTGCAATCATATTTTTGCCAGCATGCCTCAAATAAACAGGTAAACCTCGGCTAATATGGAAACAGATGAGATATTGTATACATCCACATTTCAAATGTGTCAAAACATACTACATCGCTAAACAGACATTATAACCAGCATTTATACCCCATGCATACATAGCAAAGCTGTAACTCAATATACATGTGGATTGTCCATTATGCCTCTCCTCTAGGTGGGTTGTTATATATTTTCAGACCAGTCACTTTATTTCACCTCGTAGCCAAAAATGCCAGTCAGGTGTGTAATGTAAAGGTAACCACTCTAAGATTGTCAAACTTCCACAGGTCTCTAGGGATACAAAAATGCTCCCCATGACTTGTGCTGTGAGCCAATGGTTGGACCGGGCACCAACAAATGGAGCCCTCATCCAATACCCGCTACACAGAGTCATAATATCTCTGGGATGTACCTCATGTTTGTGACACACATTTAGACAGCACTACAAGAGGGCTTTAAAATCAGGTACCATGTTTAGGCCAGCTGGATGAATGGTGCCTAGTCGGTACATCCATTGTGCTTCCCGTTGTAGTAGTATTTTATTTTGGTCACCCCCCTATCCAGAGGGGGGACATGATCGATGAGCGTATACCTGATGGATGACACAGGATGCTTTCTCAGCGCACAATGCCTCGCTATGGGTTGTTCAGAATCCCCAGAAAAACAGTTGGAGGGCAAACAGCGCCTATGACTATGTACCGGCTACACTATTAGGAAGACCCCCTATTAGGTCTGGTGGAGATAACTGTGAAAGATAAATAGGAGCGCCTATGGCTTAGGTACAGTCAGGGATCGCACTCTGGGTGGGTTATGTACTGAAATTGATTATTTATTATAATATCCAAACATTAAACATAAAACAAAGATATGGAATTAAAACCTCATAAAAACATATAGCCTAATACAAAGGGTACTACTTAGTTACATCAGTTCCTTATTAAGAATCAATCACATACAAAAATAAGCAAAAATAAGCAAAAATATAAGGCAGGGTTTGTATCCTCTATTGCAACAAGGTTATTATACCAAACTGTAGACCTTCACAACAACCAGACACAACGACTGGTCGATGCTAATAAGCACTGTATGTGTCAATACGAATTCACACCATATATGTGTATGTGCGTGAACAAGAGACAGTGACAGTCTATAATTCAGAATATTAAGATACAATAGTCTAATATGTCAGAGTATTAAAAATCTTGAAAAAGGCCCCGCTGCAGGGCCGAAACGCGTAGAGGTTTGTGAGGCTACACCAGTACCAGGAATCTTGGCTTTGGGGGTAAGTTTGATACCATTTGGACTTCACCCTAAAGGCCCTTTATGTGAGGTATTTTTTCTGTTTTTGATTTCAGATTCATCCAGCAAGTATTAGGACTCTGGATCAGGATACAATTCAAAGTTAATTGGGTTTTTTTCTCCCTCCAGTCCCCTACCAGTGTGGACCAACAATATTGGACTATTAACTGGACAATATTTTAGGACTTTTAGGAATTGTCATTTGTTTTTTAGACATGTTTTTTATGTTTTTATGTATTAATATTGCATAAGCTATATTGACAGGTCAACATTGGATTTGTCTATTGTTAGCAATCTATTTGAGTCAGACACTATTGTTTATCAGGAGTCAAGCACAGGAGCACAGGAGCACCTTTTTGCACAACATTGATCACCTTATTGCACATTTTGGTCATTGTATTTTTACATATCACCTTGCTACCTTATTCACATTTTTGACAAACCGGTTTTGTCTCACTTTATTTTTAAAACTTTTTTCAGAGTCTCTGATCCTTTTTCAATGTGATTTATTATTTTTTAAAAAAACACCATTTTTACACGTTTTATATCACCACTTTTACATATTAGATCACCGTTTTTAATACTCTGACATATTAGACTATTGTATCTTAATATTCTGAATTATAGACTGTCACTGTCTCTTGTTCACGCACATACACATATATGGTGTGAATTCGTATTGACACATACGGTGCTTATTAGCATCGACCAGTCGTTGTGTCTGGTTGTTGTGAAGGTCTACAGTTTGGTATAATAACCTTGTTGCAATAGAGGATACAAACCCTGCCTTATATTTTTGCTTATTTTTGCTTATTTTTGTATGTGATTGATTCTTAATAAGGAACTGATGTAACTAAGTAGTACCCTTTGTATTAGGCTATATGTTTTTATGAGGTTTTAATTCCATATCTTTGTTTTATGTTTAATGTTTGGATATTATAATAAATAATCAATTTCAGTACATAACCCACCCAGAGTGCGATCCCTGACTGTACCTAAGCCATAGGCGCTCCTATTTATCTTTCACAGTTGTTCAGAATCCCCCGTCTGGAGTGCCAACCTTATGGCATGTCTGTGATTCGCCATCCTCTCCCTCAGGGTTCCTGACGTCTTTTCCACATAAAATCGGGAGCATGGACATACCAGAAGATATATAAGAAATGTAGTTGTACAAGTTATTGAATGTCTGATAACATATTTTTTATTGGTATGTGGATGATGAAAATATTTAGCATTTATGAGCCCATTGCAGGTAGTGCACCCTAAACATCGGTATGAGCCTTTGATGTTTAACTTGGAGCCAATTCTGTAGCTGGATTTAGGGTCCGTTCTAACTAACAAGTCCCTTAAATTTGTACCCCTTCTATAGCCTACCATTGGTGTTGTATTATTTGCGAAGGACAATTTAGTATCCGTGGCCACTATGGGCCAATGTGTCCGAAGAACTTGTCCTGTATTTTTAGTGGTAGGTGAAAAGATAGTTGCCATAATCAGTTTTTCCTTTGTTTCTTGTCTGGGTTTTTTAGTAAAGAGATCCAATTGTGTACATTGTGCAACCTCTTCAATCGTTCCCTTAATGAGGTGTGGTTTATAGCCCCTTTGGGCAAATTTCTCCCCCATCCCAGTCAACTGGGAGACTCCTGTGAGATTATCTGAATTATTGCGTTTGGTCCTAATCATTTGGGACTTCACAATGCCCTTAAGTAGGGCTGGGGGGTGACAGCTGTCTGCTCGCAGTATAGAATTAATATCTGTCGGTTTGTTGTAAAGTGTAGTCCCTAGTTTGTGTTCAGTCTTGAAAATATTTAAGTCTAGGAAACTAATGTTTTGTTCGTTAGTTGTCATCTTGAACCTGACCGTCGTTTCTGTGTTGTTGAATATATCAAACCACGTATGGAGATCATCCAGGCCCCCTCGCCATATCATCTATGTACCTGCGGTAAAATACAATAGATGCATCACACTTAAATTTGGATGTATAGAAATATATATATATATATATATATATATATATATATATATATATCAATCACCCTTCCCAGTCAAACACCTTGCCATGTACCATATCCCTTTTTAACACTTTTTAAACATTTTTTTCATATAGAATATATATTTTTTCATTATTTTTTTTATATATAAGTGCAATACTTTATTACACAAAAGAGAGAAAGTATGGGGGCTTTCAGCACTATTCCCTACTGATAAAAGATAGCCTTTATTTATAAATTAAAATCATTAACAGAAGGTAATATCACATTTGATCACCCTGCTCACATACCACCCTCCCAACTGGGTAAGGTTATATAGTACTGACAAAAGCAGAGTGAATAAGAAAATAAAGAGAAAAAGTTAAAAAAGAAAGAATTACACTAATCCCAAAGAGCCCTGGCCGATATACTGGAACCTTGGCATCAGGTGGGTTAGTGGAGAGGTGAGTTAGAAAAGATAGAGCAGCAAACAAGTTTTAGCCCTACACAGCCTTTTTCAATGCTAAAATACTTTTTCTGTTTATTTTCTTTTTCACCCTACTATATAACTGTACCCAGTGGGAGGGTGGTATGTGAGCAGGGTGATCAAATGTGATATTACCTTCTGTTAATGTGCATTTTAATTTATAAATAAAGGCTATGTTTATCAGTAGGGAATAGTGCTGAAAGCCCCCATACTTTCTCTCTTTTGTGTAATTTAATTGTTATTTGTGGAGGATTAGCACCTTATCTCATAGAAATATTTTTATTTGATATGTTTTTCCCACTTTTTTTGGATTGTAGTGCCAGTTTGCCCTTATTTGTTAATTAAATATGCAATACTTTATTCTAATATGTTTTTTTTTAACCCTTACAATTTACTTCTGGTCTCATGTTGTGCTAAATATTCTAGCCCTATATGGGCTTTTACTCAAGCCCAACCCATAACTTTCAACTTGTAATATGAGCGCTATTTAGCCTGGTTGTGATATCTATTGAAAGTAAAGGGTGCTCTAGAACAATATCTGCTGCACTAACCCTTCTCTGGTAAATCTGTTTTACCATGGATTTGTAATATTAATTTGTGCACTAATTTTAGTGCAGTCCAGCGATACTGATATTGCATTAGCGTGCCACTTGTGATCTGGGCCATCTATGGAACTCCCCTGCCCTGCCCACTATCTCAAACTGCCAGCCTCATTTAAAATATAAAAAATGCAAAGTGCAATTCATAAAACATACACATCTTCCGGATTTTTTTTTCTTATGGTTATTGCATGATCTGATACTCAATTACTTGTACAGTGAGTTTTGCTTAGTATGTCATAGCTTCCATTATTGTTGTAATTTGATTCTCTGCCTAGTTTACCCTGAATGAGAAGACATATTTAATTTTGTTTAAAGTGTTTATGGCCCCTTAAATAGTTTGTCTATTTATTAAAAAACAAAACTACGTTTAATATGTGGAGGCTGAATATTTCTATAGGCTATTGTAATGTAATGTGCATCTTGCAGAGCTCGTGTTCATTTATAATAATCTGATCTCTAGTTGCTTTGTTTATCATAAGAAACACATGTTCAGTGTTACAATGATCCTTATACCCTTAGAGAGAAATTTGAATATCACGTGTACCCCATTTAGGGCTAGATTACAAGTGGAGCACAAATTTATTGTGTGCCCGCAAATGGTCAAATTTAACTGTTTGCAGACACGCAATAAATAATCAGCCATTACAAGTGACTGGTTATTGCTACCGTGAGCTCATGAGTACATTAGCATGTGCTGGTATTACTCAGTGGAACGGAAATATCGCTTTCAAAAAAGCAATAATTAGTGCTCGACTTGTAATCTGGCACTTATTTAATTTGCTTGCTAAAATCTGTTTCTCTATTTCTGTATATCTGGTTTAGATCATGTCAACGCCAAGTTAATAACTTAACCTTTTTCAGGTCTCCTTCACTCTGAGCAAATTTAATATGTCTGATCTCACACAAGATGTCTCTGAAAACATACCGATGATAGCTCCCACACTAGTATTTAATGTTTAAGAAGAAAAACTCAGGTTTACTATATAATTTGACTTAAAGGGGTAGACTTACTAAGTGTCAGGTAGACACGATTTGCTGTAGCGAATCATGTCCCACCCAAAATCGCTAAATGCAGACAGGATACGCATTGCACAAGCATTTATTGTGGAATATACATTTTGTATTTGCGTGTTTTTATTTATAGAAAAAATATGCAATGTGCATGCAGCCATTGAACAATATATTATGCACAAGTAGAAGAAAGGACAGATGATAAATATTCAAATGTCAAAGAATGGCAAGGCCGCACCTATGCAATCGTAAACATACTTGTATGTATTGTGAGAAAAAAAATTAAGAACCATCACTTAATTATAGGAAAATTCATAGCAAAAATCACATCATGTCTATTTTTCATAAAAACAAAGTACCATAGTCCAATTGCTGTGCAATGTATTTAGAAACACTTAGTGCTGATCACACGCTACCCAGCTAATTGAACTGAATAATCACAGCAGTTTCAAGAGCACTTAGTGCCAAAGCGTGCTCCAAACAGGTTGAAGGGCATAAAATGAACAAAAAGTCCATTCCAATTACCTTTTATTTGGAAAATTAGATTAGATCAGTCCCAAGGTTTTATACTTTAATGCAAAGGATCTTATCATAATGATCTTTATACCATTTGCGAAAGTACCTTTTATCTGATCCAACCAACCAAGGTAAACCGTCATTAGCACACTTGCTGCTTGACTATGAAGTATCCAGGCTTCTCAAGTAACGGCAAGTCAAAGCTCACTGTATGATAACAAAGTTGCAATTCCGGTGCAAAGTATCCAGGTGAGTTGCGGTCGTTACATTCAAATTAGCCTCTGGTTTGAATTAACAGCTGCTGATTGCAACAAAAGATGTTATTAAGCAAATGCAGATTCCAGCGTGTGAAGTCTTCACCAAACTGACACCATGTGTATTTGCCGGCACCACTGCTTCTTAACTTATGTTTCCGGGGAGCCGGAAACTATGGGCGGAGAGAGCATCATCCACTGTTTATTAAATCTCCCCCTTATTATCATTTATTATGATTTAAATCAACCACGGTTCTACTGAAAAGGTGGATGGATACAAATGTATTCTTTGTAGTTAATCTATTGTAGTGAGCAGGCAAGAGATTGAGACAGAAAAACATAAGCACTGTTGTTCTGATTTTTTCCCCTCTGTACTTCTTAATCCCTCCCATTAATTGTTAGTGTCATATAAATTGTGTGCATTAGATTTATGTAGTAAGGGGATACTATTTTCAATGGGATCAAGACATTGGAAAGGTTTAATATCATAAGACTTGTTCAATGTTTTCCATTGGTTAACTTAAATATATAACTGCACAACACTTTAAAAAATGTGTACAGGAATACCCCACTAATACAGCAGGCTAGGGACCGGACCACTGCTGTAAAGCAAAACCGCATAAAAGAGGAGCAAAGCAGTTTTCTCTTTTTTTTCTCTTGCCAGCGTGTTAAAAAATCTTGAAAACATGTTTAAACTAACATGTATTAGGTGTGCAATAGCGCTAAATTTAGTTTAATGCTAGCACAGTAAAGTAAAGTATTCAATTACGCAGGTACAATACTTGCAGACACCAGACAGGGCTCATATATAGTATACGGGAACAGTGCTGTATAAGATAAAACTGTACAGTACCTGTAAAACAGTGACAATTACTGTAGTAAAATTTACCAGACTACGACACTGACACGGAATGCACTGCAATGCTGTAAAAAGACCAAAGTGCGCATAACAAAATGGTGCCAGTTGCCTTTCTTGCAATCTCTAAATGAGTACAGTACTGTTTCAAAATCCTTGTAGGTTGATCTTCAACTTTGTATTAGCAATGTATTAGGAAATTCCTGCAAAGGGAAGCACTGTAAAGTGTGGTATTCCTGTATAACGTCATGATTTTGACCACTTTTAATGGACATGTCCCTTTTTTGAATGATATGCAAGTGCATGAATACTCTTACCCTATATATTCTAAAGCAGGGGTCTCAAACTCAACTCACCTTGGGGCCACTGGCCACGTTTCCTTCTCCCACAGGGGCCGCTTCCAAAATGTAAAACTTTTCAAATTAAATTGAACCATATACATATATTTAATCATTACACACACACCCAGACCCCCACACACACAGACACCCCTCACACACCCAGACCCCTACACACACACCCAGACCCCCCCCCCACACACACACACACCCAGACCCACTCACACACAGACCCACACACACAAAGTCTCCCACACATAAACCACCACACACAGATATCCAGACACAGTCCTCCACTGCTCGCTCATGGCCAAAAAAAACTCTAGGCTAATCTCTAGGCCAAACACCAGCTCCAGGCCAAGCTAAGGAGATAATTAGAAAAAAAGAAAAGAAAAAAGAAAAATAATATATATATATCTGTATCATCTATTAAACAGATCCCATCAGTGATGGCTGTGTGTCTTATGTATAATTATTACACCCACACACAGACACACACACACACAGACCCACACACACTTCCAGACCCCACAGACACACAAACACAGACCCATATACAGATCCACCCACTCACACAGACCCACCCTACACACACACACAGACCCACACAAACACGCAAGTTATGGCATGGCACAGTATTTAAAACAATAACGCAAGTTATACAGTTCCTCTCTTAGATAGAAATTTTACATACACGCACAAATAAATCACTATAAGGCAGCTGTACCCCTTCGCTTGTTCTCCTCTGCTGCTGCTTCTGACTATCTTTGCTGCTGCCTGCACAGGCTCAGTTTGCCCCACAGTCCCAAAGACAGTGACACCACACTACCCCAATGAAGTCCTGGGTTCCCTCGTCACTGCTCGCTCCAGATTCTAGGCCATACAAACAGAAGTCCCTGATTAAACACTCTTCTACTCACTGACTCAACTTGCTCCTCAACTGCCACACCCACAAAAGGCTATGGCACCGGTTTCCATGTGCTGCGCACTTAGGAGCTTATCAAGGGGCATGGGCCTGGAGCTGCAGCTTCTCCCACTCCTGGTTTTATGTTAATCAGCCCACAACTCTGTTATGGGGTGTCAGTGGCGGGCCTCATTGTAACCAGTTTGTGAGCCGGAAATGGCCCGCAGGCCTGTACTTTGAGACCCCTGTTCTAAAGAAATCACTTGTCTCCTTTCCTTTGGAAAGCTTTATTAAAAAATGTTTACTTTGAATGACGTGCCAGATTAAACTATATAATCCAGTTTTGTTTATTTCTGTGAGAAGGGGATTGGCTAAGCAGTGGGAAACTAAACAAATAATACATTGAGATGTAAGCTCACCTTTGCTGCATGTCAATTTTACCCTTATTCAGTTCCTATTGATAATACAAATGTATTTTCTTTAGCTAATTAAAAACATATACTAAACTTTCTTTATCTAAGGGATCGAGCACAATCCTTTAGAAATGTTTATCTAATGATTCTACCACAAAATTCACCATTTAATTATATTGGGAGTTTTGTAGATAAATCATTTAATATGTTTTTTCTTAAGGATTATGGTTAACCTCTACTTTTTTACACATCTTTCTTTTGCTGGGGGTTATACTGATTTCCTAATATTCTTTCTCTCTAAACCCATTCCTCTTTATTTCTTCTAAATGTCTTTCTATTTCTGATCTACCTGTTAACTAAAATAATGGATATTTAAATATTTGTGAGGTTTTAAATACATTTGCTACTTGGTAGATAAATATTAACTGGTCTTATAAAATTTACCAACTATGGTCTAGATTACAAGTAGAGTGCTAATTTATTGTGCACCCTTAAACGGGCACATTTGCACATTTGCAGGCACGCAATAAATAACCAGCCATTACAAGTAGCTGATTATTGCTACCACAATCTTGCGGTAGCAATTAGCGCTTATAAAATTAACCAGAGATTAGATCTCTGTTTTCAGTTTATAAATATGTCCCAAATGCCCCAAAACTACAGTGTAGTGTATTTTATTAAAAAATAAAAATTGTACCATTTTTATTTTTTTAATAGTATAACTACACTAGGCAGTATTTTGGGGGTAAAGCTGGCGGGAGTGGGGTGTTCCTTTACATTGTGGTCTATGGAAACTGTGTTCCCTGTAAATATATATGTATATGCTTATATACATATATATATATATATATATATATATATTTATATATTTATGTGTTAATATGTATATATACACATATTAACACATAAATATATATGTATATAATCATATACATATATATTTATATTTGCTGCCATCGCTGTGCCAATTACCCCCTTTACTGTGCTTAGGTTCTGGTGTTGACTCTAATGTTGAGCTCACAAGAGTGAGATTACATAGGCTCCAATGAGAGCCTTGTTCTGATTTGTCAGAGACAGCATCAGAACCTAAGCACAGCGAAGGGGGTAGGTAGCACAGTAATGGCAGCAGATATAAATATATATGATTTTGCTTTACTTGTAATACTATTATTATTATTCAGTGGAGCGCTAATATAGCTTGAACGCAAGCGATATTTAGCGCTCCACTTGTAATCTGGCTCTATATATTTGTGACATAAATGTAAACTCCTTTTTAGATATGTAGATGTATACATAAATACTCTACTTTCTGGCCAGAATTTTAATAATACACAGTCCAAGGACACTTAAATAGATTATCAGCAAACATTCATACGTATTTATTTTTTGTTTGTCTTTTTTCTCCATAGGATGAAAAAAATCAACTTATGACTACAAATGTTTGGTTAAAACAGGTATGTGTGAGAAGCCTTGTTAATATTTATGCAATGTGTATAGTATTGTAAACCAGCCTTTAGTGATACTGTATCTGCTTTGAATTTTATAAGTGTAATTTGCTTGTGTAAGTGCTAAACATAAGGAAATGTGAATTTGTATGAAAAATGTATCTTTGTTTGGAAGATAGACTAATAATATTGTGCTTAATCTCACATTTTAATTTATGACAACTGTAGTGGTAGATATTATGATTTCAAAAATATTGTGCAAAAATGTTAATTTAATATCAGCCCATATTATTATTATTGGCAGTCTACTGTTAATCTACAGGTCTACCTTTTGGGTACTCCTGCTGCAGACTTTGGCCAGCCTCAGGGCTGCATTTTCCTAACTATACATTAGCAAATAATATACTATAATGATTTCTACTGTGCTAGTGTTGTCAGGTGGTCTGACAACCCTGTCACTCTCTTCCAAAGGTGGGTTGGGATCTGTCCCCATCTCCATTACTGAGAAGTGGTATAATGCTCATGATAAATTCAGTTGAATCCTGTAAACAAATATTTTTGTGAGTTTGTATGGTTCCCCTGTTTACTAGAAGCATATTATATGTATAATCTCTCAATTGGTAAAAATCACTAAGATCATCCACTGTTTATTAAATCTCCCCCTTATTATCATTTATTATGATTTAAATCAACCAAGGTTCTACTGAAAAGGTGGATGGATACAAATGTATTCTTTGTAGTTAATCTATTGTAGTGAGCAGGCAAGAGATTGAGACAGAAAAAAATAAGCACTGTTGTTCTGATTTTTTCCCCTCTGTACTTCTTAATCCCTCCCATTAATTGTTAGTGTCATATAAATTGTGTGCATTAGATTTATGTAGTAAGGGGATACTATTTT